>NC_138213.1:13759773-13827273 GCF_964194415.1 Vipera berus
GTACACGGGATTTAATCCACACTGGAAGTGTTCCCAGATCCTCTTCCTGATTAGCCTGCTCTAAGGTGATGTCAATAAAACCTTTGTTTTATGTATTAATGCTTGAATCTTGGATAAAATGGAAGTATTTTTTAAAAAGGTCCAAACTGCATTGGAATCCTATTAATTAATTGGGGGGAAAAAATAAGGCAAAGTGAATGAATATCATTTGATCCAGTCAGTTGGATTAAAGTCACATGAAAAAATATTGGGTGACAAAAGGCCATTACAGTGATCTGCCAGAAAGAAATAAATTAATCAAACTGTCAAAGAAAGAAGGCTGGGTTTGACCTCGTACTGATCTCATTACTTCTCTATTACCCTTTTGAAAAACATCCTCTTACCAAGACAACTAATTGAAGATTACGGGGAAAGAAATAACACCTCTCCATCACTCTAGTAACTTCCACTCATTTGTCATTCTAATAATTCATTTCTATCCTTTTCTCAACAGCCGCAGACACTAATGGACTATCATCAGTTAAAAAGGCAATTTTTCCATTTAATTGCACTCATTAAATGCTCCAGTTGGACAACAAAAAAAGCAACAGTTTCCTTATTTAATCACACCGAAGTAACAATGCAATATTACTTCTAAATGCACAGGGCACAATAGAAAATACTTGGCAATATCTCATTCACAACACTTCCATTCGGAGTCTATTAAACTCTACAGTAAGAATCTCACTAGCTTTCTTATAGCGGAGGGTGGCAATGTCTTTTGCATAGATGACTTTTCTATGACCTTTAGTAGAAATATACCATTCAGAAACATGAGCAAAAAGGATTAAATATTGAAGAGATTTGGTATTCCAAATGCCAGACACTATGAGCAATATCGAAGATGCTGAATGTTTGGATTTCAATTGAAGAAATTTTGCTTTAATAATCCATGGGAGTCAAGATATATCACATGGTAAAGATGTAAACAATACTATCTTAGTGAGCCAAATTTCTTTCATCTTAATAATTGCTGGTTTTTGAGTAGGAAATCTTTGTAGGTTAGAAGTGACAAATAATAATAAAAAAAGAATGATAAAAAATAAAAAAAGAAATTAAATTGATGTAACTGGAAAACCTTGTTGGTTGGTATGTTCTATCCTAAATTATTGGGGGGGGGAAGAGCAGACAAGGAAAAAGCTTGATCAAATAGTCATCTTGACTAATGGTGAAAAAAGTACATATGTGTTGTGATTCAGGGTCAGCCTGTGGGTTCGGCAGTTGGGTCGGACGACTCAGAGGAGGAGGAGAGGGGTGTTGAAGAGCTTGCTGATGATGGCTTTGAGGCTCCGCAGAGCCCTCAGCCAGGCCCCTCCCACCTGGTGGAGACCCAGCTGTGTGAGCCTGACAGCCTGGATGAAGATGACCCACAGCTGGCCCTGTTCAAGGACGCCCGACGCAGGAGGCAGTCAATCAGGAGTAAACAGAGGAAGGCAATGGGGCACCTCGGAAGGAGGCAGAGAGAAGCCATGCCCTGAACTGTTTAAAAGGGGAATGCGTGGGAGGGCTGGTTTGCTGAAGGCAACCGCTTGGATAGTTCCTGTTTCATAGCTCCTGTTTCATGGTTGGTGTCTGTTTTATGTTAATAAATTTGGCAGGCTTTATTCCAGCCTCTTGCCGTTTGTAAAGGGGTTGTCCCTGCCTTTTCTGCAGGGCCGGTAGCAGCCTGGTACAGAACAATAGGAACTTAAAAGAGAAATCCTTCCAAACTCCTGGATCATGTTCTGCAAAATGAATAGGCTTACCTTTAATTAAAGGTCACCTTGACAAGAATCTGCACAGCTCTTCCAAATGTATCTTTCTAAAAGAATTCAAAGTTTTGATCAGGCAATGGTAGGATCTGTTAACCCAACGAAGCTCCTATAAATCAACTCTATATGGCTTGTTGGATAATATTCACTCTTAGTACCATTCCTTTGGAAACTAGAGAGCTCCAATTTTGATTTATAATTTGGGCAGAAGGTGGGATAAGACCCTTCTGGTGACAACTAGGTGCTTGCTTTGGTATGGCAGATTGAATAATGACACTGTTCTTGTGCATTTCAACATTGATCTGCTTCAGAATTAACCATTTCTATACAATTCAAGCACGTCTTGCATCTACATGGCTCCTATTCTATTCTATTCTACCTCCAAGTTTGCAATCCATTTTGGTTTTTTCAGCTCTAGCATATAAATCACAGATATAGATTAAAATCACAATTTAAATTAATTGATGAGAACATGAAAAGAGCTCAGCTGAAAGTTCATCAATGTGGAAGATAGAAGGGAAAGATTATACGAAAGCACAACCCTATTTCTTGGTGCAGTAAACTATAATTCAATTAACCCTGCTCTGCTTGAACAAGGCTATTATCGTATAACAGGATCACTTTATTCAATATATCAAGATATAGCATTTATTCTGTAATAGAAATGTATGAAATTCAATAGTCGGGGGGGATTTTTTTTCAAGTTAATTCCATTGAACTAATACAGATAGTTCTCGACTTACGACAATTCATTTAGTTAACTGTTCAAAGTTACAACAGCACTGGAAAAAAAGGGACATGACCTGTTTTCACACTTATGACTGTTACAGCATTCCCCTTAGTCATGTAATCAAAATTTGGATGTTGGCAACTGGCTCAGATTTATGACGGTCGCAGTGTCCCAGGGTCATATGATCACCTTTGGCAAACGTCTGACAAAAAAGTCTATGGTGGAGCCAGATTCAATTTACAACACTGTTACTAACTTAACAACTGCAGTGTTAAGTCACTTAACAGACTGTGGCAAGAAAGATCATAAAAATGGGGCAAAACTCACCTAACAACTGACTCAACTGTGGTCAAGGATTACGTGTATGTTTGTTTTGAAGATCTCAGTTCCTTATATCAATACTACCTTTTTATTTATCTAATCTGTATGGCTGCCTAACTCTTGGTAATTAGCAGTTTCTTAAGTAGTAAAATAGGGACCACTCCGGTGGGAAGGTAACAGCGTTCCGTGCGCCTTTGGCGTCTAGTCATGCCGGCCGCATGAACACGGAGACGTCCTCGGACAAGCGCTGGCTCTTCGGCTTTGAAACGGAGATGAGCACCAGCCCCTAGAGTCGGAAACGACTAGCACGCATGTGCGGGGGAACCTTTACCTTTTAAGAACTTTTAAGTGTTGTCTTTTGGGGTTTGGCCCATCCTGGAAATCAAACCCACGCTGATATTTTTTTTTACAGGATCAGTTTGGTTCACAAAGTTGGCATACTTTTTCTTCTCTGTCACAACAACTGCTCTCTGGAATGATGTTCCTCATCACGTCTGGGTGTCTCCCACCCTATTGGCATTTTGGAGTATCAGTTGGTGTACACATTTCACAAACCTGGGTTGCACTTAGATAAAACTCCTAGTTTGAGAACCTTTACCATGATAGTGAACTCTTCAGATAAAAGAAAACAAGAGAATAGGTTCACTAGATGCACATTTGAATGGTGGGTAAGGACTTCCTTCCGAGGTAGGTAAAATGAGGACCCAGATTGTTGGGGGCAATAAGCTGACTTTGTAAAAATGCCGCTTGGGTGTGTGTGTGAAAGCCCTAATAAGCAGGCATATACATAGAATGAAGGCTACTGCTAAGCTTGTAAGCCGCCCTGAGTCTTCGGAGAAGGGCGGGATATAAATGGAATTAAAATAAAATAAATAAAATAAATAAATAAATACTGTTGAATTGAATGGCTATATGCTGTCTTTTATGCCATTTGTTGAACACTTTTTTTAAACATCTCTTTTATAATCTGGTAGTGTAATGCTTCATTTCATTTTATCTTAGCTTGTTTTGGCAATAATTTGTTTCAGAGAAACATCATGGTTGTCTTAAAATACTGCAGAGAGCAAGCTGTTGAAAGGGAGACTGCAAATTCTTTAAATGAAAATAAATAGTGCAATACATTTCATAACAGAATCCATATCTTGCCACTAGTGAATTAGTTTTCTGTCTTTACTTGCAGACATGTACACCATCTCTGTTGTTTGACACAAAGCAAATTACAAATAGATTCAGTAATTTTAGTACTACTTTCCCCACTGAATTTTTGAGAGAGATTTATATGCCCCCTTCTAACAAAGTACCAAATACCGGTGAAAGAACATACAGCTTTATCCTAGATTTAATTCTTTGCATCAGAAAGTAGACCTAAGAAATACTTGTACCGTATTTTCCGGCGTATAAGACGACTTTTTAACCCATGAAAATCGTCTCAAAAGTTGGGGGTCGTCTTATACGCCGGGTCGTCTTATATGCCGGAAATATTCACATCTCTGATCTGCAGTCCCCGGCAACGCGCTCCGAAGCCGCCTCCCAGCCAGCATGTCGGCGCCAAACTTCCCAGCGCACACCGTGTCTAGGCACGTTGCAGCCCGGATGGACGCCGCGGAGCCCGCTGGCACCGGGCAAGACCCTGCAGAGTTGTCCTGCGCGTGCGCGCGCTGGCCAGCTGCCGGGAGATCTCCATGGCAGCATCGGACGGTTGGAGGAAGCAGCCGACGCGCGGAAGGCAGGCTCACAACGAGTCGAGGTGGGCCTGCATCTGTGGCGTGCAGGGATGGCGGGGGTGGCTCCCATAGCGAAGGAGGCGCGTCCATGGGGAGACGGGTGAGGGTGAGGCCCGTGCGGCGTGCGGCGTGCTGCGAAGAGGGGCCCCGCTGAATGTCACGCCCGTAGGAAGGGAGCACCTTTGCTCCTGCCGAGGCACCGCCTTACCCACGCCAACCGGAAGAATCGCTTGCCTGGTCACGGAGTGCGGAACAGCGGTACTTGGCGCCCCTCTTGCCCGCAGACCATGCAGCGGCCCTCGCCAGCCGGCCTCGGCATGGCCACCAGCCAGCCTCGCCAGCCGGCCTCGCCATAGCCGCCCCAAGCCCGGCTCTCTAGCGCGTCTTCCGGGCCTGCCTGGCCAACCGTCTCCTGGGCGGGGCTTGGCTCCAGACGCGGCGGCTGCTCCGTCTGCAAATGCTATCTCAAAGCCGAATCGCGCTTGGCTGTGCAGGCTGCTGAAAGGCGGGGACTCAGAGTTCCTGCAGTGGTTGCGGCTTCTGGCGTGCTGTTTGCAGAGTCTGGCCTGGAAGAGCGCGTGGCTTTGCACCATTTGCATCAGACGGGGCTGAATCTGAATCGGGCTTGTGTCGGACACTTGGCAACTGGCATGTAAGTATTTTCCGGCGTATAAGACGAAAAATCTTAAAAATCTTCTCAAAAGTCAGGGGTCGTCTTATACGCCGGGTCGTCTTATACGCCGGAAAATACGGTATCTGAATTCCGAGAGGAATTCTGACCAATTCATTAAGACTGTTCCAAGCTAAACAGATCAGTCAACTATCTAAGCAAGCCTTCGTATGCTTTGAACTGAATATATTATGTTAACTGTCCTGGCTTTACTCTAATTTCCTGTTGTTACAAATGGATCTTCTTGGAACATAAGAACTTAAAATACTAATAGCCAACCTAGAGTTGAAATATTTTGGATGTACAATTGGAAGGCAAAGGTCATTGTAAAAAATCTACAACGTCTACAAAGTTTTAAGGTAATCAATTAAAAAAGAGGTTAACGAAGAACAAGTTGGCTAGATACTATCGCTCTCAACATACAGTTGTATAAGCTTACCAGAACTTAAACAAAGAGTTCCCAATGGACAATCCTGGTGGAATAATGGTCATCAGGCCATGTAGAGTTGGATGCAACTGAACAGCAAAATCGAAATCATGACCTTTCATGCAGAATTTCCAAGAAGAAAAGTACTTTGCAACCCAATAAGGTTTCATAACTGACAAATGGCAGGAATCAAAAATAAATACTCATGCAGACTACTGACCTAGCACAGCCTGCCTAGCTAGAGAGCAAAAACATAACCAAATCTTTGAACCGGTGCCTTTTTTTTTAACAGAAAGCAAAATTAAGCAGCATTGCTGCTTCCCAACCCATTTTTTTTAGCTAAGGGAAACAAACAAAAAGCAGCACACAGTGAGCCATCCGGCCACTTAAGAAACAGACTTCAAAAGAACAACGTGGACCAAAGCTTTAACCTTTACAAAAAGGCAGAGGTGAGGTGAAATGCATGAAAGCAGGAACTTGTTAAGAAACAAGTCTTCTGCAATTTTAATGTGGATTTTGCAAGCCAATGTATCAGATGCATCGTTTATACTTCTTTTTACCCGTTACTTTGGATTTGTAAATAAGAAAAGGCAACATTTGCACTTGCTCTATAGGAGGAGAGCTTTTAAAAAGGTCGTTCTTTTTATGTACAAAATATCTGTCTGCTCTTGCACCAGTGGTTAGCCGATAAATGATTAGGTTCCGCTGCAGTAGCATCACGTTACCCACTCTGGGTATAGTGTCAGTGAGAATAGAGCTGAATCGGGACCTTGGAGGTCTCCTAGTCTCAACATCTTTTTTTTTTGTAAAGTGGTGACCCAAACTGGCTGCAGTATTCCAGGTGTGATTTTGCTTTAGGATTTAGCAAGCAGTCCGAATACTTCATGTGATTTTGATTCTATGGCTCTGCTTATGCAACCCTGGGCTGTATTAGACTGTACAGTATAATCAGATTTTCATTTCGTGGTTTCCTGGTTAGCTGCAGCCCTTATGATTTTGTTTTGAAGGCGGTAGGCCACCCAAGCAACTTTGTGATTACGGCGGGCCGAAAAATCTTGAAAAACAAATGAACAAATTAACAATGGGCAGCAACAGCCCAGGATGACTCGTTACTCGAAGGTAGAAGATAATTGGCTATTTCCCATCCATCCTTCCTACTGTGTGTTGCTCCTCTGCCCCTCCCCTTCCAAAAGTCCTGAAAAAACTACCAATTGGCTGACTGGCCAACTTCTTGATGTAGCAGACGGGGGCGGGGGGGGAGAGAATAGGGGTGATCTTAAAAAAATAGAAGTATCAATTGTTCTGAAGGGCCATATGACTCAAGCGTAATGGAACGCTAACTGAAGGCAGTCACTTGGGGAGACAAGATACGGAGCTTATTCCCGAGCATTATATCCCTCCCGGAAGGTTGGGACAAGTAACGATGGGCTCAAAATATTTTATTTTTTATTTTTTTATTATTAGATTTATATACTACCCTTTCCCGAAGGACTCAGGGCGGTTTACAGGGCATTTTAAAATCACACCAATACAAAATACAAAAGTTAAAAGACAATTAAAAAGATTAAATTATCCCTGAAAATAAAAACCCCAGTTAAAAATTCTCAGCCTGGGCCGGAGAGCTCAAAGAGCCAAGTCTTCAGGTCCCGGCGGAATGAACGAAAATCTGGGGCGGTCCTAAGCTCCACGGGCAGCTGGTTCCAAAGGGCAGGCGCACCCACAGAGAAGGCCCTCCCCCTGGGTGTTTTCCGCCGGCAATCTTTTACCGGCGGCACCCTGAGAAGACCCTCCCTGTGCGAGCACACTGGACGAAGGGAACTTGATGCCGGCAGCAGGTGTTCCCTCAGATATCCCGGACCCAAGCCATTTAGGGCTTTATAGGTCATCACCAGCACCTTGAATCTCACCCGGAGGGCAACCGGAAGCCAATGCAGCTCGCGGAGTAGAGGTGTTACATGGGAGTATCGGGAAACCCCCATCACAACTCGCGCGGCTGCATTCTGCACCAGCTGAAGCCTCCGAGTGGTCCTCAAGGGCAGCCCCATGTAGAGAGCGTTGCAGTAGTCTAAATGGGAGGTCACGAGCGCATGAGTGACTGTGCGTAGGGCATCTCGGTCCAGGTAGGGTTAACCTTTTAAAAGATTTTGCACCCTCCTGCTCCCTGCCTTAGAAGGGTATGTATTTTCTTTGCTGCTTCTTTGTTCAAGAACTAAGTAAGTATCACACGCTATCAAAGGGAACTACGGCAAGCTTATATTTCTGCTTTCAAACTTTATTTTTCGCTAAAGCATTTGCAGTACCCGACAAGCCTCTGTGTTCTTAACTAAAACTGGTATCAGAAAGTAAATGAGAAATAGGATCAGTTGGCTCAGGGTCTCTGCACAGAGGCCATTCACATTAGGAGATTACCTACAGGGTTTCTTGGTGGCAGATCAGCCAAAATTCCATTTTTTTCCGGAAGAAAATGATGCCCGTGATCCAAATCTGATAGAAACAACCTAGCAGGTTTTGTTACATTGCTCATGTTATCAAAGTAGTTGCTGGTCTCTCTCTCTCGTTGGAACACAATAAGGCAAACAGATAAGTTTAATCTTGCTTTCACATTATCAGATAATAAGCCTAACCTCACATATGATGTAGCTATATTTTGTCTGACAGCTATTAACGCATGCAAAGAAATCAATCAGAATTAGATCTGCGGTAACGATGAATAAATATTATATCCAGAGTGGGTTATGTTACATGTCACATCATTAGAATGTTACATGGAGTTTTAATATTTTTATTATTATTATTATTATGTTGTAGGATGATAATATAATTTTGCCATCCAACTCTTTTATTGTTCTGATCACTGATGAAATACATTTCTGTGGGGGAGGAGGGCAGAAAGATTACTATAGTTTATTTATGACATCATTTCCATTTTATGTTCAGGTACAAATTTTATAGATATTTGTCCGTGGCCTTTGGCATCTGCACTGCGCATTCCACCTTTCTTCAGAAGGTTGCAACTCCATTCCTTTGATCTTCTGAATTCCTCTGAACACTTCCTAGCTGCACCACTTCTACGCTTGAGATGCAGCAACTAGAACCACACACAATATTCCCAATGCAGTCACACCATTGATTTATATAAAGGCATTGCGATATTGGCATCTCTGCTTTCTTATTATTCCTAGCATGTTGTTGGCCTTTTTTTTATACATAGTGGACGCACCCCTTTGACACCTTCATTGAACTGCTTACCAACATTTTCAGAACTTCTCAAAAGGTCCTTGAAAAGAGCTTCATCCAGCCCCCACATCGGTCATAAAAAGCTTCCAGGAGGCAGAGAGCGGAGGAAAGAAATCGTCACAGGCAAGAAAAGTCAGGAAAGGACAGAACAAAAGCTCCATCAAAAGATCAATAACTTCAGTGGAAGCAGCTAAGAGTATATATGTCTACTGTAAGATCGAAGACAAAACACACAACTAACTCTAGACAGGAATAATGATTCTATGGTTGGAGATAAAAGTGCACTGGTCGTTGTTTAATTGATAAAAGCATACATTGTCTACTTATGCACTATGAACAAAGACGGGCCACCCAGAAAATTTGATAATTCTACCACGCAGCCAGCTATCCTTTTAAGTTATTTTTAAAAAAGTGATTCTCAAATATTTCCCCAAAGATATATTTCAGAAGTATTAGGAATTTTCACTTGGATCCTTGTTTCTTTTTCTCAATCTACTTTAAGGCCCCAAACATAAAAAGTTAGGCAAAACATCCAAAGAGTATAAAGTTTAATGAACATTAAAAAGTAAGGACTGGACAAATTTTAATCTATCTGACCGTATGAACTCCCAGTTGAATCTTAAAGTGTTTACATAAAGTCTTCCGAGACGCAATATAGTGTATGAATTGTACCCAAGGCTCTCACATTCATTCGAGTGCATAAATTCCTGAACTAAATCATTGTAAAGTAATATACTCTTATTGTATTTTCAAATGTGCCTTGCAACAATGTTGCACAAACAGTGCTTAGTTCATTGGTATCATTTAAATTCATTAAAAATAAAACAGTCTCATCAGTCCACAAATGCTGATTTTTTTGAGTTGCAAACATCCCTATTTCCCATGTGGGTGGGGGTGGCATATTAGGGAGGGGAAGAGGATTGTTACCTTTTCTTAGGAGTAAACACTACTCTGAACTTTGTCAATTTTAGATAATGAAAATAAAATGGAAGGCGCTCTCTTTCCATATAGCAGAATGTGGAAAGTTCCATATGCTTTCTTCATTAAAGCTTCAGGCAAAATGCTATCAGTCATTAAATTAACTTTGAACTTTCATGTAATACCGCCAGTTCACCTATAAATGGTTGAACGAAAGAGAGAAGCAGAGATTAGGATAGAGAGGAGAGAGTTACTGGTTGCCTTATAATCTTCAGCTCTGCTGGCTGACTGAGTTGGCCAGTTTTACATTTTTCCAGAGTGTTAGGAAAATAAAAACAAATGTAGGAGATGATCAGGCTGAGCCGGAGGGAAGAGTCAAGCATGTCATCAGTCTCAAGTCCCTGTGAGACTGACAAGACTCAAGTCCAGTCAATCCTGAATTCCACTGGGCCTTATCTACTGCCCATTTGCTTTGACCATTAGTAGTTTAGATTCCTGTAGAAAGTGTTAAGTCTGTAATAAATAAGCCTGTATTTATTTAAACTGCCTTGGCTCCTGATTTCCTCTGCTTGACAATTTTTTAATATTTTAAATATAAGGAAAGGAATGTTTTGAATATGTCTTATCTAGATTTCAGTACTGAAGGGTTTTAAGTTTGTTTGCTTCCCTTTCTCAAAAAATACTTAATACTACAAATGTAAAACTTACGATAAAAATTACCCAAAGAGTATAAATTTTGATGAGCAGGTTGGAGTTTGTAAGTATTCCAGGACTCTATTTAATTATTTATTCCAATAAGGATAAGCAATAAGAAACATCAGTATATTCCTCCAGGTTGGAAAGGATGCAAAGCTGAGAAAGAGCCTGTTAAGTATCAGGGTTTTCAAAGTTTGACTCAGATAGAGGTACAGTTTAGGAAAAGAAGCTCTTTCATTAACACAACACAGGTAGTCCTTGACTTACGACCACAGCTGAGTCCAAATTTTCCATTGCTAAGCAAGAGTTTTGTTCCATTTTGACCTTTCTTACTAGGGTTGTTCAGCGAATCACTATCGTAAAGTTAGTAACATGGTTGTTAAATGAATCTGGGTTGCCCATTGAACCTGCCTGTCAGAAGTTTGCAAAAGAAGATCACGACTGCACCGTCGTAAACATGAGACAGTTGCCAAGCATTTGAATTTTGATCATGTGACCATGCTGCAATTGTCACAAGTGTGAAAAACTGTCATGAGATACTTTTTTCATTGCCCTTGTAACTTCAAAGGGTCACTAAACGAATGACTATCTGCACATGTAAAGTTTAAACCGTAGGCTGAGGTCAAGAAATGAATTACAAATAAATGTTGGGAACCAATTCGTACAACAGTGCAAAAGATTAATTTTATGATGAAACCAGAATTATTTATATTTGGTTTTATGGACGCTGACCTGGTACTTGATAACTAGGGCAAGATTATTGTATGCGCAAAAGTGGAAGAATAATGAAGAGCCTTGGTGGCGCAGTGGGCTAATGCCTCCTTAAGTAACACCAGCTGCCTGCCATTAGTGCAGGTTCGAGTCCCACCAGGCTCAAGGTTGACTCAGCCTTCCATCCTTCCGAGGTAGGTAAAATGAGGACCCAGATTGTTGGGGGCAATTAAGCTGACTTTGTAATAATGCCGCTTGGGGGGGGGATGTGAAAGCCCTAATAAGCAGGCATATACATAGAATGAAGGCTACTGCTAAGCTTGTAAGCTGCCCTGAGTCTTCGGAGAAGGGCGGGATATAAATGGATTTAAAAAAAAATACCCACAGCAGAAGACTGAAAAAGTTACTAAACAATCCATTTTTAAAGATATCTATATTAGTTTAATAATTCTTAAAAAAGGATATAATTAGTTCAATACAACAATTTTGGAATTTCTCATTCCTTCAGCGCCACCACTTTCCACCGGATAAATGAAATGTAAATAAGCAAGAAATGTCTATAAGATCACTATGTTTATGTCATCCTTAAAATAAAATTTAGTTTCATTGACTATTTTATAGCACAAATGCACTACTGTGCAATTAAACGGACTTTTACATCAGTATGTCGGCCAGCCAAAGTCCCCTTAAGAATACTTTTCCCCCAAAAAAAGGCATATACATATACATATACATATACATATACATATACATATACATATACATATACATATACATATACATATATATATATATATATGTATATTCTCCTGTCTGATAACTATAGCCTCTACAATTTGCAGTGCTTTAAAAGCATTTTTTCCAGATATGGCCCTAAATAATTAAGCTGTTCCTTTTACCATACTTCCTATATTATAAAAGTCATTTTCTCACAACAAATCAATAACTCATTCCTTACGCCAGTCATTTTTCTCCATTTAAATGAATGGACTGAAGTCCGACACTGCAAGTTACATTACATTTGAATTATGTGTGCAATTTAAAATTCAAAGTACTACACTAAGGAGCTTTTTAGATTGACCCTCCTACTGTGTGTATGTCTACATTCCTTGTTCACAATAATAAAACCTCTGAAAAAGTTAAAACTATAAAAGCTTTGGTTAGAAAAGAAATCCATTAATTTCACTGATGGAGAAAAATAATTGCTAACTCACACATACTATTTATGTTAACAGGACAACAGAGTCATCCACTATAAATATGTCTTATCATTTAAACTAAACACCCTTTGCCTCAAGTTGCAAATCTTTCCATCCACCTTAGGAAAGAAATTAACATAATTTGTGAAACCAGCAAAAACGTCAAAAAACTGCATCAACATTGTTCGGTAGAGTTGACAACAATGCCCAACCCATTTTAGTGAGTGGTGGGATTCAGCCGGTTCCCACCACTTCAGCAGAACCGGTAGCTAATTTTTTGTTGCCCAGGCCCAGAATGGACTTCCAGAAGCAGCATTCACGCAGAGAACCAGTGGTTCACATATCTGAATCCCACCACTGATTTTAGTTCTATATCATTCCAACAAAGTGTTTAGCAGTGTGATCTTTGGCTAACAAAACTATTTTTTTTAAGATAGTAGTGTAAATTGTGACAATAGAAATGAAGAAATCAACCAGGCTTCAAACAATGTAACTCTGCATAATTGATTTAGCTTAATTAATAGCTCCCTATCTTCAAAGAATAAAATCCTTTTGTCAATTTATAACCATGGCTTATAAGCAGAGTGTTTGGGTCATGTTGAACGCCTGCATAATTTACAATTGTAAAGACACCGATGCTGAGATAGGTACGTGTTCTTTTCTAAAAACAAACTAACAAACAAACAAACATGCCATTGTATATCCTGAAAACTAAGTTACTCTTTTTTTAATGTGTATGTGTTTGTTATGCTTCATAAAACTTTGCTACGTAGCAAATACAAAGCTGCTAAATTTGAAACATTCCTACACATAGGATCCTTTATGGAGAATCTCACCTACTCTCATACAAGATTTAAAATATATTTTGATTGTGCAGCTAAGACCTGAATGAGACTTCAGACTGTAGGATGGAGCTTCAGAACTGAATGAAATTGAAACATATGTAATAAAGATCAGATTGTTTAAAAAACTGCAGTGGTGCTTCTGCTTTCTTGGGAGACCCAAATTCTACCTATAAATCTTGCAGTGCATATTACTTCTTTCCGAAATTGCTAGCGTGTTTTGCTGAATGAATGAAGGCAAAATTTGCCCAGAAAGTTCATCAAATCTTTTTTATATGCTGCTATTCAACATCGTGTGTTGGTGAAATAACCAGATTTCAACTCCTAGAAGACAAATGAGTATTTGCAAGAAAATAAAGAGTTTCCTATTGATAGTAACTTTGCACAGAGTTCCTGGCTTTATGGTGCTTCTACTGAGTAAGTGGATTTTTTTGTTGTTATTAAAACAAACCAACAGCATCCTTCACTATGGAGAGCTTGATATAATTAAGTATTCAGGACCCTTACCAGAGCAGCTTCCCTGAGATTAATAAACAGCATATTTCTATTCTGTGTATCTCATTAATTGATCAGGATATGGAAATTAATCAATCTTGCGCTTCTTGAAGGTTTGTCTATATGCCTCTCAACTTCAAACTAAAGCAAAGCTGCAAGACAGACTGGAATGAAAGAAACCTGTGTGGAATATTTTGATATGATGCTAAACTAGTCTTTCAAACCAGATTGTTTTTTTTAAACAACATTCAACCCTAAATGCTTAATCAATTGCGGGCAGACTTATAAACACAAACACTGTGGCATTTTCTTTAAGCAGTAGAATTATAGAAGGGTTTGTTTTTTCACTTAAACCTTTCACTACATCTAACATTATTTAGCTTTAAATCAAAGCGTATGTTATCCAAGTTATGTCCAATGGTACTGTAAAGTAAAAAAATAATAATCCTCGTCTGAGGCTGTATTACTTGCTGAAAAAAATCTACTTGAAAACATTAATCAAATTTTTCGCCTACTGGGCATCCATATGGTAAAGCAGTATGTGACTCTCCCAAATTTGCTGATCTCCTGTAACTGGGTGCTATTAATTACGCTTGCTGCATCCATCTCTTGGATTCTGCTTTGTGAAGAAAGTATTTATTGCAACAGCTTTCACAAAACAAGGGAATGAAAATCACAATTGATTAATGAGCTGAATAGAAATATTTCCGTTAGCAGTTTTTTAAAATGAATCAGGATTAATACTATGGGTGAGAAACAAAGATGAAGCTAGGGTTCCACAGAGATTGTTCCACTCAGGTCATACTTTTTTTTTATTTTTTTATTTTTATTGAAAAGTTTTAAAATACAATTTTCCTTTAAGAAACCCCCCTTCCCACTCCCTCCTCCCCCCCTACCTCCCCCCCTGCCCCCCTCCCTCCTTCCCCCCCCTACCTCCCCCCCTCCCCCCCTCCCCCCCTACTTCCCAGAGCTAAATACAAGGTATATATATAAAAAAAAACAAACCTAAGCAACCATATACTAACAACTATAAATTCTAAAATCCATCACTCTCTAGCTTATGTAGGATAAAACAAACCTTAGCAATATTAAATATATATAAAAAACTAAAAAATAAAAAAACACACTCTCTAACTTATATAGGATGAAACAAGCCTTAATAGTATTAAATATATATTAAAAACAAAAAAAACACCTCAACCAAATCAAAAAACTTTAAAGTCAACTCTTCTGTAATCGACCGTTCCTCTTCCAGTACCATATCTATAGTTATTCCAAACAAACAAAAAAGAAAAAAAGAGAAAGAAAATTAAAAAAAAAAATAGATTGCGAACAAAACCTTAACCTCCATTTAAGAAACTTCTGTATATTCCACCAAGCTTTAATCCAAAAAAAAACTCATCCTTTCCACAAAACCACCACGTATGAAAATATCTTGCGTCTACACCTAAACCTTTTACCACCTCCCATACTTGACTACTTGACTACATCATAGAAGTTCCTTAGACTTCTGCAAATCCTGCTATTTTCTCTTCTTAGATCGTTTTGCAGCAGCATGCGTCACCCTCTGTTTTATAGACTCATCCTCATCCAGGTCATACTTTTATTTACTGAAATAAACTAAACGTATCACACTCCTGAATTGTTCACCGCTTCACGAAATATTTTGGCTGAAAATATTGAGTGAGAATTTAAGGCACCGGTGGTCATTGTGAGGCAGAGATTTAGGAAATCCACGGTTGGGTGATGTTGGAAAAAGAGTAGTAGATAACAGGGGGAAATGTGTCCATCAATTGTTTTTATATAACAACAACAACAACACTTAATTTAGATTTTCTTTTCTGAGATGAATCTCATCAACAACCTATGGATGTATCTTTTATTACAGTAATTGCATTTAAACCTACAGCTACTCCAAGCCAGCATTTTTTAAAGTTATGGTTTGTTAAATAGATTGCAGTTGGTTGGTTCAAATAAAACACTAAGATCAATGGCATAATTTTTAACATACAGACAAGTAAATTATTTCAACAAGAAGAATTCGGATCTCACATTTGCAACAAGCGTGCTCCGTTGCACTCACAGGAAAACACTGTCAGGTTTTAGGGGGCCACCCAAAATTTATAATGGACTTTTCCAAAAAATGTAGTTCTAGTACATTATGTCTCCATATTACAATGGGTATTTGCCTAAAAGTTTAAAGAGATAACATGTTAAACAAGATAGAAAGCTCAGAGATCATTAATCAATATGTTCAACGTTATTTGTGATAATTCATCATGACACAATATTAATGACTTATTGTACCCTTCAGAGGCGAGATTAATGCAAATGAGTCGGCCACAATTAACTTTAGTGTTCCCAACTCACAGAAATGGACAGAACATTACAAATGACAAGTATATGTCAACCGCAATAATCAATAAAGGGAAGCTTAGAGGTGATCTATGTTTTATAGCCCTATCTTGAGATGTGCTTTTAGCTCAGCCCACTGTTGTCAGAGTAATACCACTGTCTTCAAGGGAGGGGGGTATTTAATTTTCTGGTCTCTTTTAAAAAAAAGAAAGGAAAGGGCTTGGAATGCCAGGAAAAAAACATATGGCCAAGTATATTGTCTAACGCAAATGGCCAAGTATATTGTCTAACGTAAATGGCAGGAAACTATACTCCGATCCTGCATTCCTCATCAGCTGGAGAAAATTATGTCAGCTCCCAAATTGAAACAGTAAGGCCAACAAGAAAATAACCTGCCCTGCTGTGTAATATATTTATTCAATTAAAGAAAAGCACATTAACAGAGCTTTCTGAAAGACCCCTTCATTTGATAACTTGGGTTTCATACAATGCAGCTTGAGAGAGACTGGAAATATGGGAACCACAGCCTGCATCCCTCACCAGATCTTACCCACGTTGGGGTTAGAAATGGAGAGGAAGTTTATATATCCCAAATCCCAAATGTAGGATTTCCTATTGTTTAAAAATGAGTCTCGGAAACACAAAATGAATATTAGAGCTTTCAAAGGAGACACACATTTATGCTCTCATAAGACTAATATCCATTATTTTGTGGTACAGGAATTACCATGTCTCCATGAAAAAAAAAGAATTGCAATTATATAGCCCAATAATATGCAGATAGTAGGTGAATTTATTTTAGTGATAGCTCCAGTTGACCAGAGGTTTTCTGATCCAGCTATGTAACACAATAGGCAACAATGACGTTACCTAGTCATGTAATCCAAGTTCTGCAAGCAATCAACCAAGCTAAGAGAGCACCAAGGACTCCACAAGACATTCTCTAGCTTAATCCAAGCTTGTTGTGAAGTAGGAATGACGATCGGGACTCCAAAATGTAGCCCATAGAGAATTTTCTAGGAAATACAATATATTCACAGAGAAGACAACAAATCAAGACATATGTAGTTTTAAAGTAAAGGCAAAAAGGATGAGTTGGTAAATCAACCAACTGAATAATTTACAGGATTGTGATTATTTATGCTGAAATTGGGCATCTTTCTGCCAAAATTGATGCAAGAATGTTTGCTAATTTATGAAAATGAATCATAATCTTGGCATGCTGAATTCTGTATTCCTGATTATTTAACCACTCCTACAATCATTAAGTAGAAGCTTAACAGCTGTATACATCAACACATAACTTATGCTATTAGATTTTATAATATACAATTAATTATTTATTATTTTGTGTAAACATAGCCAATGAAGTATTTTCTGGAAACCCATCATATTTTGAAATGTGTTCCTACCCTTTTGATTAAAATGTGAGTCAATTTCCCAGGTGCTAAATTTAGCACAGTTCAGCCCAAAGAACAACTTGAAGCTCAATGAACTCTGACGGCATTGTGTATGACACCGAATGTCAATAAGAATTAGATACATCATTAATGGGAGGCAAAAATTAATCAGGTCTAAATATAATTGCAACTGAACAAGATGTGTGGCTTAATCAAGTTTTGTGCCATGTTTTTTGTAACTTAACAAAAATAAATTTGGCTAATTATTCAACATATTCCAAGTTGGGTAAATAAGATTTTTTTTCCCCATTGCCTTCTGTTTAATTGTGGCTTGGCACCAAGAAATATATATCAAAATTATAGTATTTCCCTTGACAGAAATCTTCTTGCTTCCATACATTGTTATGACTCTCTGCAGAGTATACAGAACTGCTGACAACCCTCTAACACTGCTACAACAATATTACTATACTTGGCACAGAAGTACCCTTGCGGCAACAGAAAAGCCGTAATTTTGATTGTCACTTCATATTATGCTGGATATTATTTCATTTTATACACATGCACACACTCATAAACTCTTAATAGACCACCGTTTTCTCACTGCCCAGTTCTTTTATAATAAATAAATAGCATCATAAAACAACTAAACCAACAGCTAGCTCAATCCTTTTTTTTCCTTCAAATCATCATTACACATGCAACAGTAACAGAATGGGGGTGGGGGGAACTGTGTACGGAAGTTATTTGTGATATGGACTATTATTCAACTGTATTTCTCCCGGCCAGATTATTCATCATGAGGAGTCCAGCTTTCCACTTCAAAATGTAATATTGAAACGACATAAAGTCATAATCCAGCTGCAATGCACTAAAAGAAACAAAATCTATTTAACTGGCAAATCGTTGATCAGTCAAGCTCTCCTCTTACAAATATCCTGAGGAACACTGTGCTTACACAGTGTATGTTCATTTATTGTATTGTGTATCATTTATTTTCCTGCAAATCACCATGGACGTATTGGTATTCAGGGGCTAATTGTACTGTAAAGCTATAATATACTGTTGACACATACATGACTTATAATTTCTAGGCACTGGAAAGTATTTATTGTATCTGAGCAGCGTTTATACATAGGCTGTACTGTATGGGTATGTATCATGTAAATGTCTGAGTAAGTGTACATGAGATAAGTGAAATTATCTGTTTAAGGAATCTTGAATGTGGAGATTAAGGACACAGTACAAGGTAGATCTAGACACAGTACAAGGTAGATGTAAGTTAAAGGTGGATTTTCACAACTTGCTCTTTCCAAACACGTTTTCAAGTATTCCTCGTGAGAACTATACACTTGATTTTAGTTTTTAAAAGGAAATTAAACATGGAAGCCTCATCTCTTCCTGTGCTATTTCACAGCAGATTAACCGATTGTATCAATGAACATTTGAACATTGAATTGCTGAGGACTTTTTCTTCCCCAAAATTCTTGAAGAGCACCTGGTATTTTATGACTGACTTCAGTAACTTTTCCAGCCTGTGTTTGATTACATCCTGCTACAAAACAATAAAAAAAACATTGATTTTCTCTATCAATTCAACTACGATCAAGTGCCATTTTTCTACAGTTACCCCCTATTGCCATGGTGGCGAACCTATGGCACGTGTTCCACAGGTGGCACGCAGAGCCCTCTTTGTGGGCACGTGTGCCATCGCCCCAGTCCTAGGCCTTCAGCTGGGTTTTATAAAACCTTTTCGCTTTAGGCCTCCACCACCATGTGCAAAAAAAGGTTCAATCAATCAATCAATCAATCAATTTCAACTTCTTGTGGGGAAAAAAAGATCTCGCAAAGTTGGAATTGATTGATTAAACTTTTTAGTCCCACCCAGTCTGCCGTTAACACTGTGGCCATGCCCACCCAATGGGCCATGCCTACCCAATGGGCCACATCCACCCAATTGGACACACCCACCCAATGGGCCCTGCCCACGCTGCACCCGACGATACATAAGTGGGTTTTGGGTTGCAGTTTGGGCACTCGGTCTCTAAAAGGTTCACCATCACTGCCCTATTATGTTCTTTCCTCTCTGCTTACTTTTACTGTTACTTTTTTTTTGGGGGGGTATGACAGAAATTAAGCAAAGAAATAATGAACATGAAATGCAAGCACCCTCGTCACATTTTGAAGGCAGCATAACTCAAGCCTCCAGCCTGTTTTATGGGAAATGGCTGTTTCTATTTTTTTTAAACTTCATATAGTTTGAGTCATATTTCTGCAATAAAATATTCAGTGCAAGATACAAAACAATAAATCCAGCACTGAACACAGATAAGAAACACACTGTGCTACCAAACACAACAGTTGATTTACAAGAATGCTCCTTCAATGTGTTTGCTTTAAAGATTTATAACTTGCCTTTCAATCAAATGATCTCCAAGGTAGCTTACAAGATAGTAAAACAAAAGGAGCAAAAATTATGCACACTAAAATTGTTTTAATATGCATTAAATTCCATTATATTCTACTGATAGTACATAACAGGGGTTTTTTTCCTAATGTCTCAAGGAGGGTAGGAGGCAGGCAGGCAATCAATCAATCAACCAATATAGTACCTAGTAGCCAATTTTATGTAGTCAGACACTTCTCAAACAGGGCCTTAGTAAGTATGTAAACAGTATTAATAAGTGTGCAAAGTGATGATTTTTGTGTATCTATGTATTGAACTGGTGAGTGGCGTAATAGTGCATGAATAGTGCAGGCAAAGTGCATGAATAGTGCAGGCAAAGTGCATGAACGTGGTTATAGCAGCAAGGGTTGTTATCGGAAGACCTAAAAACCCAGATTAGGGACACATTGGCATGGAGAAATTGTATGTGGTCATTAAGAGTCAGTTACAATTTGATGGGACATGATTAATTAAAAATAAATACCTTCAAATTATTCAGATTTTCTATATTTCAACAATCACTGTTTTTTATATAAAACACTAGTTTATTTTCAATTAGTTGAGGAAGGCATACAATAGTGGGAAAAAATTGTATTTTCTTTCCTAAGTTTGAGCTTCCCAAGGCAGACACTGCTGCTAACCATTATCATCTTATTTTGTACCTGAGTGCCCTCAGCATTACAAACAAGTCCAACATTTCAAGTACAATGTTCAAGGCATTGTCTTTTTCTCTTCCAAAGGGAAAAAGTGAAAAGTTCTGTGAGTAGTCAATATGGCATTTTAATAGGAATCAATATTCTCGTATTCAGATCCTAGAATCAAAGTGCTTGTGTAATCATCTAGCCCAAGCCTCTGCTCAGTTCAGGAAACTTAAGAGAAAAGTATTTCCAGATACCTGTCCTACTAGCACTTATTTAAATAATTGATTCCATTGAGGAAAAAAAGTGGTTGGACCCTTTTCTTCCTAGTCAATCACAATTCACCCTCCCATATTTTCAGTTTATTTAATCTACACTTGAACAAATCTTTGACTGCTCATATGGAATGGCCTACAGGTATGATCTGCTCCCATATTCCTTTGAATCTTTTCATCTCTTCAGTCCGGACCTCTCTAATATACCTATCTGAGTCTCCACAAGGAAATGACCTTACATCTCAGAATTAGCAAGACAGACATCTGATAAATGAGTACGTGCATCAGATATACCCATGGGATAAAGAAAACATGGTTCTGAAACTTGAAGGAGGCAGGCTTTTGTTTTGGCTGAAGGTATCTTAAAGATGCAGGACTTCTTGCCAAGAATCAGAAGCTGGGACGATGTAAGAACATCTCTTTTCCACAATTTGCACTCAGTCCCATTTATTCCAATAACGCAAATCTTACAAAAAGGTTCCCTCATGCAAACAAGCTACAAATACTAGAATCAAGATTGTCAGGACTTCTCACTACTGAAGTGGTAAGCATTGAGGTGACAAGCACATGCTTTAATGCAGAGGCCCCCAATCTTTGGGGGACCAGGGATTGGTTCTGTGGAGAAAGACATGTGGCTTCATGTACTGCCTGCATCCAGAGGATGGGGCTTCACTTGTTTGCACAGCCCGGTTTCTAGTATTCTGCGGCCCGGTGGTGGTCCACGAACACAGGGTTGGGGACCCCTGCTTTAATGAACCATAATCCCTCTTTATCTGCAGTATGATTTTCTAAGCAAATAGCCTATAAACCTGCATCAACATTTTTTTCTTTTCTGAAACAATAAAAGCAAAATTAAAATCTCTCTGTAGTCTGTTGATACGGCTCACTAGCAAACCTCAGAACGTTAGAAGAGCAGCCTTGAAACTTCCAACAGGTAGGCTGATCCATTCCACACCTTTAGAAAGGTTTTGTTAATTCTGAAGAAGCCACGGTAATGTTTCAGCAACTGGGGCGCTAACTTCGACATACATTACGCTTCGCCACATTCTTCCTTCTGACAGTCTCCCACCTGCAACTGCCACAACACCAAAAAGGCATT
This sequence comes from Vipera berus, assembly GCF_964194415.1. Classification (NCBI taxonomy): domain Eukaryota; kingdom Metazoa; phylum Chordata; class Lepidosauria; order Squamata; family Viperidae; genus Vipera; species Vipera berus. The sequence goes on from NC_138213.1 coordinate 13,781,747, forward strand.
AAGAAACCATCAGACTTTTTGTTTAGATAAGAAACAATCACTGACCCTTTTTGCCTTCTACAAGGAAGCGCTATCGAAAAAATTTCAGCAGTGTCTGCTGACCGCACCAAATTTAACAAGGTTCTCAAATGAACCCAGAGTAACTTTCCCACTGTGACATATTAATAATAAGTTCCTTTCCCCCATCTATCCCAAGCCATGAATATGTAATGTTAGAAAATGAGCCCTTTTCAAGCAACAGAATCTCAGAAGTGAATAAATAAAAACTATCCATCACAAGCCTGTGAAAAATTAATGAGAGTTCTGAGACACCACAGGAAAAAAAGGGTTCCTGGAAAGAAGTCCACTATGTAAAATTCTTCAGTGATTCAACAAATACACACACAGACACACACACACACACACACACACGTGCACACACAACATTAAATTTCATAAACACCTATCCACTCTAAAGCTGCATCAGTATGAAAAGAGAACAGCACGAAAAGAGATGTGTGGGGACTTAAAGGAAAGTGGAGATGGTATATTTTTTAAAAAAAATGTTATTCACAAATGGCTAGGATCCAGAAAACACAATGGTGTGAACTGGATGGCATCTCCTGTCTTATTGAAATGGCTAAGTGATCCAGGGGTTGCAATGAATGCAGCTTTGGATGATAGCACCATCTTAACTGACAGATGAGGTGTCTTTTGAACACTCCAGGGCTTTTCTTGATCAGAGAGACTGAAATCAAGCAAGAGCATAGACCATTTATTTATTTATTTATTTATTTATTTATTTTATTTAGATTTATATACCGCCCTTTCCCGAAGGACTCAGGGCGGTTTACAGGGCATTTAAAAGAGAGTCAATACAAACGCTAAAACAAATTAAAAAAGATTAAATAAAACCCTGAGAAAAATAAAAACCCCAGTTAAAATTAAAATTAAAAAATTCTCAGCCTGGGCCGGAGAGCTCGAAGAGCCAGGTCTTCAGGTCCCGGCGGAATGAACGGAGGTCGGGGGCAGTCCTAAGCTCCGCAGGCAGCTGGTTCCACAGGGCAGGCGCACCCACTGAGAAGGCCCTACCCCTGGGTGTTACCCGCCGGCAATTTTTAACCGGCGGCACCCTGAGAAGACCCTCCCTGTGGGAGCGCACTGGACGAAGGGAACTTGATGCTGGCAGCAGGTGTTCCCTCAAATATCCCGGACTCTCGCCATTTAGGGCTTTATTTGTGCACAAAGCAAAGAATGAAACTTACAGATTCAATTAAAGAATGCTTTCAGTAGACTAAAACTGCTTCTAAATGCACGCGAGAGGGATGGGGCGGGTACCAAACTGACGCCGTTTATACAGAGGTCTTCTACTGACAACCACAATTCAGCCCAGAATATAGTTGCTGAGTGAGACATTTGCTAAGTGAGTTTTGCCCCATTTTATGATATTGCTTGCCATAGTTGCTAAGTAAACCACTGCAGTCATTAAGTTAGTAACTTTGGTCACTCAATGAACTGTTGTAAATCAAGGGGTACCTGTGATTCCTTCCTTTTAGGAGCAGAAGCATTAGATTATGCAGATAAGAGAAAATGAACGTTTAAGTTCTGTATTTCCAAAGGGTGCCCTCCAATGCAATCCTTTATTGACACCTCTTGGTTAACTTTGCTTACTATTATTCTTTGATCAAGAGATTGATACTGAGGAAGGTAAACATAGCTTTGTTCTGAAGGATAAGACAAGAAAAATGGGATTAATGTTAAGGAAGCAGATTTCACGGGGCCTCAGCAAAAATGTCCTGATAGTAGGTTCCTAACTGTAATACTGGCTGCTTCTCCTTTAGTGGAGGTGTTTGAACAGAAAGTAGATGGCCATCTGTAGGCAATGTTGTTGTAGCAGATTGTGCAGGGATTAGGATGAGATGACACACACACACACACACACCAATGTCTGTTCCAACTCTTACATTATATAATCTAATTACAGGAAACATGTTGTTGTTAGCTGCGAACTCGTATCCGACCCATCGTGACCCCATGGACAACGTTCCCCATGGACAACGTTCCTTCCTGTCCTCTACCATCTTCTGGAGTCCATTTAAGCTCACGCCTACGGCTTCAGTAACTCCATCCAGCCACCTCATTCTCTGTTGTCCCCTTCTTCTCTTGCCCTCAATCTTTCCCAGCATTAGGCTCTTCTCCAGTGACTCTTTCCTTCTCATTAGGTGGCCAAAGTATCTGAGTTTCAATTTCAGGATCTGGCCTTCTAAAGAGCAGTCAGGGTTGATCTCCTCTAGGACTGACCGGTTTGATCGCCTTGCAGTCCAAGGGACTCGCAGGAGTCTTCTCCAGCACCTTAGTTCAAAGGCCTCAACTCTTTGGCGCTCAGCCTTTCTTATGGTCCAGCTTTCACATCCATCCATTAAAGGAAACATGCAGATTGAAAAAATATTAAATAGGTTTTAGGGAAAATCTACAGAAAATGGGGGGGGAAACAAATTTAGGACAGTACCTATGTGTTCCTTCCCTATATGATTGAAAACCTCAATGAAACCATACCGGGTTCCTGTTTGGCTTGACACTTTCATGAGTTTTTCCAAAAAGACCTTCCATAAAACCTTCCAATTAAGTGTATATCAATTATTATATTTGTATTTCTTTCCCATCAAATTTAAGGTAATAGAACTAAGATTCCCGAATGGTTTCTAGTCCAAACACTGAAGCAAATTTCAGATTTCCGAATCCAGTTACTTTTTCTCAGGATTTCATTGGGAAGCACACACATTTGTAATGTCACACTGTTGATTCCTACTGGCCAGTTAAATACTAATTATTCTGTTTAGCAGATGTTTTTTTATTGCTTCTTTAAATGCTATAGTAATATATAAAAGGATGTTTCTGTTTAAAAATTGAAGTTAGCAATTACTGCGATGAAATAAATAGGAAAATACCAATCCAGGTCAATCTGCTTATAAAAGCAACTGCTCCTAGGCCTCACAAAACGAGGAGAGAAGTATTTCCACCGTAGGCAAAAAAAGAGATAATTTTAAAATGATGAATATCCACAGGGAACTTAATGATAGAGAAGTTAGGTTCTAATATAATACAAATGCTAAAAAGAATTGTGTTCAAAACCACAGCAGCATAAAACTGCCAAAGTAACAATTTCAGCATTCAAAACTAACCAAAGAAAGATTATTAATTCAATAAATGGAATAAATTACAAACAAAAATCCTTCCAGAAAACACACTCATATAACACACACTATGAAGGCCATTATAGGAAGTCAATCCAATACCACAATACCACAAGTTTCTGGTAACTTGAGTCAACAGCTTTCCAACTGTTTATAAAAAAAAATGTCTTCTACAATCACACCACTGTAGTCAAAGCTATTGTTTTCCCAGTAGTAAAATACGGCTGTGGCAGATAGGTCATAAGGAAGGCTGAATTGCTGAAGAATTCATGCAGTCCCTTGGATTGCAAGGAGATCAAATCAGTCAATCCAAAAGGAAATCAACCCTGGCTGTTCTTTGGAACTGAAACTCAAATATTTTGGCTACCAAATAAGAAGAGAGCACTCCTTGGAAAAGACCCAGATGTTGGGGAAGATTGGAGGCAAAAGGAGAAAGGGACAGCAGAGGATGTGATGGTCAGATAGTGTCAATGAATCTGGGCAAACTTTGGGAGACAATGGAGGGTGTGTGTGTGTGTGTGTGTGTGTGTGTGTGTGTGTGTGTGTGCTGGCATGTTATGGTCCATGAGGTTGCAAGGAGTTGGACATGACTTATTGACTGAACCACAACAAAATTGCACCATACCAATGAGAACGAATGACAAATTAAGTGTAGAATGAATAAACTGGGCCAGGAGGATCACGGTATGTTCTCTCACTCGCACAGGTTAAGCAGTTTTCTTTTGTGAAGCTTTGCTTAATAGCAACTATTTCATGAGATGCTCCCCAGGTTTGCCCATGGCACATATCAGGGACATCCCAATGTCATCATAGATTTGCTGTTTTACATACCTTCGGAGTTCTTTCGCCAGAGGAAATATCAGCTAGCTCAGCTACTTTGGAATAGCACGTCTGTTAATTCATTTGGCTCACATTCAGAATCAGTGAAGGAGAAATTTAGTGAGGGGGTTTCCCTCAATTTTTTTTTTCGCTTGCTTGCATTTCTACTCCATCCACCTAGATGGACCTCATCCAAGAGACAACAACTTACAAACTCAATGTTGTCTTTTCTGGCTAAGTCCACTGCAGAAGTAGAAAATATACTGAGAAATCTGGAAATTTTTCTTTTAATGGAAGGTCGCTTGCTTTTCCAAGCAGAAAAGGAAATATTTCAAATTTATTGTTTTCCTCTTCCGCCGATGCTTCATTCTACCTCAGTCTACGCCCCCTCTCCAATTCACTTTATTTTTCTGCAATAAATATATTTAGTTTAAAAAACTATAGCAACCAATGAAAACCAATAATGTATCCACTGAACCTTCTCTGCATCCCCCCCCAAGGACCTTTCCCTTTATATTATAATCAGAAAAGTGAACTTTCTCTCACGGAGAGGTAGAGCAAAATGTTAAAAATAGAGCCTGAACGTACATATTTCAGTTCACACCAATTACATATATTTTCTTTTAACTTCACAGTACTAGAAACAATCCAAGATAAAAGTTCTCCAAACTTAGATGAGTAAACTTTGTTAAGAAAAATGGAAAGTAGCAACACAAAGAATAATTCTGGTGAATATTTGTCAAAATAGCTACAACACAGGCAGACAGGCAATTCAAACGAGTTAGCTTCATGTTTTATTTCTTCTGTTCTCCAGTGCAAAGAAAAATGCATTTTCCCCCCTTCAGTAGGTGACTTTCACTGCATATGTGCACTGTTTTAGAAACAACACATTGTGCATGTGTGAACTGGCTTTCATACCCCTATAGCTCCAATACAGGCCATTAAAATCCAACCAACTTCCCACTACAGGAATTCTTAACCTGAATAATTTAACTATTCACAAATGAAGCTATCACATTTTGCAAACCAGAAGAAGACAAGTGGTACCTTGGTACTCATCCTTAATTGGGAGGTTCTGGGAGGCATATGAGTACCAGAAACGATGAGTATCAAACAAATTTTTCCATAAGGAATCATGTGGTGAGTCACAAGGCATCCAACACTGGTTACTTCTAGCTTATGCATTGAGTACCAAACAAAAAATGAATACAGGGACAAATTGTTCACGTCAAGATGCTTGAGTACCAAATTCGATGAGTTTCAAAGCAGTTGAGTACCAAGGTACCATTGTATATTACTTAAAAGATTTCAGTAAAGATAAAAATTATTTCTGAAAACATTCATCCCTCCCCCAATCCTTGCTTTTCTCAATTCTAGTTTTGCTAGCAGAATTGCTAGACACTTACATAAAAGACATATTTCGTCAGACTATAATATTTCAATTTGGACATGTAACTCCAGAGAGATATGATTGTAACTCCAAAGGAATAAAGACATTCTAAACAGATTAGAGCCTTTAATCCCGTTGTAGATTTTTTTTAAAAAATCATGCTTCTAAGACCCAGATCGAACAAGATCAGAAACAAAGAGTTTAAATCTATACTGGCTCATTACAGTAAAAATACACAGGTCTCAACAGATCATCCAACCTAAAAGTGAAAAGCTCTTAGTCCATTTATACCTGGTACAGTTACAAAAGAGATAAGGCTCAAACTTTCACTCTCCAACTTTTACACACAGCTTACATTTATGCATGGCTGGATTTCTTCCATAATGACTGTGACCTGAGTGCCTATAATAAAAATAATTATCAAGAGCTAGGTCCTTGAATCACTTCTTGCAAGACTTGTAAAGGCCAGATTGGTCAAGTAGATGACTGACAAACATTATTTCATATTGGATCCCACCCCCAACACAGCAGCCCCCAATTGATTTGGAAGTCAACATTAAATGTCTTCCTTCACTTGGACATTTCAGCTTGGATGGTGTTCCTTTGATAGGTTTTGTCATAACCCTGTTGACTCGACACTGTTGTAAATTTTCTCAAATCAATCTAACATCTGCTATTCAATAATGCTTACTTATCACTAGCACCCAAAATTGGATCATCATCTGCCCTGTCTGAATCCCTTACCTCCACAAAGTAGTAAAATGGGGAACATTCCCATCAGTTTAACTTACCGAATACTGATGGTGAGATCCGATACAAGTAGTCCCCAAGTTATGACTATTGAGACAAGAATTTCAGTCACTAAGACAGGCAGTCATTAACCAAATCATTACACAACTGAGTCCAGTTTTACACCATTTCTACCATGGTTGTTAAGTCAATCCAGCTTCTCCAATTGACTTTGCTTGTCGTGAGCTGCTGGGAAAGTCACAAATTGTGATCATGTGACTCCAAGATACTGCAACCCTCATAGATGTGAGCAAGTTGCCAAGGTCCCGAATTGCAATCACATGACTCATAACTCTCAGGACAGGTCGTAAGTTATTTTTTATGAAGTTCTTGTAACTTCAAACCATCATCAAACAAATGGTCATAAGTCAAGGACAAAACATCTGTTTTGTTTAGTTCAATACTTCTGTTTGCTGGATGGAGTTTTCCCTCACTACATAAAAGTATACAGATGTGGCAATCAAGTGAATCAACTTTGGCTGCCAATTTTACATAAACACTACAGTATAACATTGGAAGTAATCCCAAAGAATTTAAAGGACGTGGTGGCTCAGTGGGTTAGGACGCTGAGCCTGTTGATCAGAAGGTTGGCAGTTTGGTGGGTCGAATCCCGAGTGCCACGTAACAGAGTGAGCGCCTGTTACTCATCCCAGCTTCTGCCAACCTAGCAGTTCGAAAGCACGTAAAAATGCAAGTAGAAAAGTAGGGACCACTACGGTGGGAAGGTAACAGTGTTCCGTGCGCCTTTGGCGTCCAGTCATGCCGGCCTCATGACCATGGAGACATCCTCAGACATAGCGCTGGCTCTTCGGCTTTGAAACAGAGATGAGCACCGGCCCCTAGAGTCGGAAACGACTAGCACGCATGTGTGGGGGAACCTTTACCTTTTACATCTGATAACCCGCACTGGCAATATTATTTCTATGAGTATAAACCTTAACTCTTAAATTTGGGTAAATTAAATATACAACTATGACAAAGAATAACAGAATAACAGAGTTGGAGGGGACCTTGGAGGTCTTCTAGTTCAATCCCCTGGTCGAGTAGGAGACCCTATACTATTTCAGACAAGTGACTGTCCAAACCTTTCTTAAAAGCCTCCAGTGATGGAGCATCCACAACTTCTGAAGGCAAACCATTCCACTGGTTAATTGTTCTCACTTTTAGGAAAAAAATTCCTTAGTTCTAGGCTACTTCTCTTTTTGATTAGTTTCCATCCTTCCGGTATTTTGGAGAATAGATTGATGTCCCCTTCTTTGTGGCAGCCCCACAAATATTGGAACACTGCTAGCATGCCACCCCTAGTCCTTCTTTTCATTTGATTAGCCATATCCAGTTCCTGCAATCGTTCTTTGTACGTTAAAGAATATTAATAATATTAATAATCCCTAGCAGCAAATTCATGAAATATCATTTATCAGAAGCAACAGCATCTGGGACCTTCTGAGACAAAATCTCCATGTAATAACTATCACATGTGGCCCTTTGTTAACCGCAGTATCTAATTTGTAATGTAATGTTAATTATGCATTCCACAAAAAACACTTATCAAGAGAATAAGGTTGATGTGTAGGTGGATTTTTTGGCACACAGGAGTAATATATAGTAATATTTATTCAAATTAGCTACAGTATTTGAAGCAGTATTTGAAGCAGAGCCTAAGATTTTCTCGGGACCCATACAAAAGTCTCAGAGTTGAGAAGAAAAAAATATGTTGAGAATAGGGATAAAATATTTATGAAAATAATATTTAATTTCATGGAGGACATACCACTATTTTTCAGACTAAACTCTTAGCAGCAAAATTGTTAAATCGTATTGTAGAATTCATCCACATGCCTTCCATTAGCAATTTACCAAACTTCTGTGATTTGCTGCTAATCAACTTTAAATGCAGCTAAAAATCAAGGTAACTTCAACAGTTACACATCCTCATGCCATAGGCTTGTAAATCAGCTAAGTAAAAAACAAATGATTGCATTTTCCCATAACTCAGGAATTAAAAGAACTGTCAAAAAAAGCCATATCATATTGCTGTTTGCAATCAAAATACATTTGTCACTTATAAGGACTCTGTTTTCTCACAGAGATATTCCCATTTTATTTCCTTTGACTTTGCAGTGCAGACTCCCTAACAAGTCTTACAAAGGCCACTTTATAAACACAATTGTGCCTTAATTATGTTTGACATTTCAACAATTCAGAGTAATTATGTCCCTTTGTGATGTAAATATTCAACAAGGTGATATATTTAGAAACAGTTAGAATAACAATAACAACAAATTATACTTTCTACAATTAAAAGCGGGGGGGGGGGGGGGGGAATTACCTGCATATTGGAAGTGAAGTTCAAGTGCATTTGAAATAGTAACACTTAATTAGGAAATACAACATATGCAAAAAAAAATCACATTCCATTATCTATATTCCAAGTCTTTTTGACTTCATACCCTTATTTGGGAAAGAATATTTCAGCAGGCACCCCAATATAGGTACCTAGAGTATTACTGGATTAATATTTCATGTACATTATAAAAGAGTCCAAAAATATATGTATTGTGTTTTCTATATATTAACAGTTAATATGACTCTTATTTTTAGATTAAACAATATATTTTTAATATTTTCTTCCTGCTCCCCAACAGATTGTCGTGTGCACTCCACTTTTGAGATCAGTGAATGTAATCTCCTTCTTTTCTCTGGCAAGGAATTCCAAAGTAATGACAATTTACAAAAGATTCATCCAAATTACATAAAGGGATTAACATATATCCTATCCATTGAGTTCGCGAACCATTTGAAATCATATTTACAGACTGTTAGACATTGTTATGACATACATATTTAAATGTTGCATCTTGTAAAGCAGGAGTGTCAAACTCGCAATGTCACATGACATGTCGCAACGTATCACAAGTTTTTTTTTCCATTGCTGGCAATAGGGTGGGCGCGGTTTCGCCATGACGCATCAGGTCCACGGGCCAGCACTTTGACACTCCTGTTGTAAAGCAATCAAAAATTTGTCTTTTTCAAAAGTCAGAGGCGTTCAGCAAAGTTAGTATTTGTAATCCTAATCCAATAAAGACAACCAATCAGGAAAAGTGGCAGAATATGTTAACATCAAGAAAGCAGTTTCACTTAGAGTTAAGCTACTTTAAATGTAGTTTAGCATTTTACATGCAGCATGTTTTAAATGCAAACAGAATCAGCTGGGAGGCTGTTAATAGAATCATAGCTTTCAGAGAAAAGGAACACAAAGAGAAAACTTATCCTTCCAAGTTAATATTCGCCCTGTTGGAAAATCCACCATAAATATTCCATACAACACCTCTGGTTCTAGAAAACCAAACCTGGTTTGTGTCCTAGAAATAATGTGGCTATTCTTGTTCAGAATTCTAGAAGTTATAGACCAAAGGGTTCTGGAAGGAGATAGACAAGGAAAAGTAGATTGCTCTGAACTAAATATAAGTAAGAGTTATTGTATTCCACAGGTAAGTGGAGAGTTTATCAATTCTAGGATCCTATAGGCCAAATGGTGTAGAAGTCACGATTGTCCCAACGGTGCTTTTTCCAAAAGGCAACTGGACTCTTTTTGCATTTTTTCTTTGAAAACATTTCACTTCTCATCTAAGAAGCTTCTTCAGAACTGAAGAAGCTACTTGGATGAGAAGTGAAACGTCTGATTGTCTTTTGGAAAAAGTATGTTGGCTCAAACAAAGATATTGCAGGGTTTGACCAGATGGTAGCATCTGGCTGAGCCTGACCAGCTAGGAAGACTAAGCAGTTAATATCTGAATGGAAGATCAATAGAAAATCTCAGACTTAAAGGCAAGAAGACAAATGAAACCACTTCTGTATTACAGGTACTTTCAATTGTAATTGAGCCAAGAATAAGTGATGTAAATCACTGAGGTCATCAAGTGGGTCAGCATGTGAACAGACCTGATTTTATGACATTTTTGCAAACGTTTTTCAGCAAACACCATTGTTGTTGTGTAAATCCATTTTAACCAGGGGGGAAGGGGGGTGGTTGGCCAGAAACTGGAAGGAAATACCGGAAACCATATAAAAACCAACAAAAATTGTGGTCACATAGCTATGGAATGCTGTAAACAGCTAAAAAGGTGAGCCGATTGTCAGTGCCCCAAATGCAATTATGTGTGGGGGGGTGGTGGGGGGTGTGAGTACATGTGGCTGTTCTAAATTCGAAAACCATTGGTTGTAATTCGAGGGATACTTGTATCACTGAGAATGACATGGACACAAAGTCATCAACGGTTGAACTTGATTTTGGAAGACTATCAATATAACAATTTGATGAACTCACTGTGCATGTTACTAAATGCATCCAATGTCAAAGGTATTTCTTACTTATATCTAAGACAGGTGTGTATAATAAGTAGAAACATTTTAGACATGCAATAGACAGTATCAGATAATATGTGGCCTGGATTTTATACTGGATAGTGCAGTCTTAGCTAAATAAAACTTTCTAGAAGAATGCAGAGTGCAAAGAATAAAATCAAAGCTCATCTCATAATCATTTCACAGAGACCGTGCAGTTACAGTAAGCTAATTACAAATGACAGTTCCTAATTAACAAGAGCAAAGATGAGAGCTTTATTATTAAAAAGTTCTTTGGGCATTAAGAAATATCACAGTGGAAGTTTTGCTCTGGGTAGGCAGATAGGATAAGAAGCTGGCTTAATAGCTGGAGTCATCTTCTAATATATGCAGGTAAAATACCAGTTGTGCAATGATTCTTATGTTGGGTTTTACACAACGTTTGCAGGATGAAATTTTAAAAAGTAGCAAAAAATGCAGAAGGAGCAAAACAGGTAGCAAATTCATAGGTGTGGGCTCAAACGTTTGTAACAAAATCAGCTCCTAACTTGTTATGATAGGTCTATGTGAAACAAATCTTAGTCAAGCAAAGATGTACAATTGCAAAACTAAACTCTCAGTCAATTCAACTTCCTGTAGGAGAAGAGAATTCAGGATCTATTCATGAATTAAAAAGCATCTTTATTCCTAGATAGGTTTATATCCAAAAAAAGGTCTGATTGAAAAGGTATAATCCCTAATGTCATTAAAAACCTTTATTCAACTAACATAAATCATGAGTTATATCTTCCATGTCCTAGATACATATCATGTCCACATACAATTAGATCTGAAACATGCTGCACCAAATATTAACATGGATAATGTTCTGGTCTCTCTGTGAATACACCTAAGAGCTATATGTCCACAAAAAGAACACTAAAAAAAAACTCATAATGCTTCATAACCATTAACATGAGTGCATCTGCTTCTAGAACATTTACAAAAATTATTAATGTCCTTATTTCACTTAGATACTATAAAAGCAGTCCTGTATTACTCAATATAATAGTATTATGCAATGATCCACTTTTAATGCACATCAACAGTCAAGAAATTGGATATACAGAAAAAAAAAATCTCTCAAGGCTACTTAAATTTTAATCACTTTTTTATTGTTCTTTTGTAAGAGTCAAGAATAGAGTAAACAACATTTTAGCCCCAATAGGCTTTCAGCAGGTATGTCTTATAGGAACAAGAGGATAGTAGCAATTTGTACTGTTCAAAGATGCTATAAAAATCTGCCGTCATTCAATCTTTTCTTCTATCACTGGAAAAGAGATTCTTACGCATGTCCTATCACTCACTGTCATCTGGGATCCCAAAAATCCATCAATAATGTGGGTTTTGTTTTTTTGGTTTTTTGCACAACAAACAACCAGACCAACAAAATTCTACAATATCAAACAAAAGCAGGCAACTGAATTAAGTGAAAATGAAAAAAGGACACCCCAAAAGGTATGTTTACTAAAGGAAAACTGCAGTTAAGAATCTAAGATTCAAAGTAATTAATAATAATAATAATAATAATAATAACAACAACAACAACAACAACAACAACAACAACAACAACAACAACACAGGGAAATATGGCTGAAGATTTGTTATTTTCCCTTTGTGTTTTCCTTTTGCAGGCATTTGTTTTGCAGAGATGATGGGTCAGCAGTTGCCACAATTCTCAAATCTGTCCTCCAAGCACTGGATCTGGATCATGGAATCATTTTTAATACCTTGAGGTTGGCCATTTTTTCCCCTTCAATGATAGCGCTCTCTCTCTAGATAGATAGATAGATAGATAGATAGATAGATAGATAGATAGATAGATAGATAGATAGATAGATAGACAGACAGACAGACAGACAGACAGACAGATAGACAGATCTTTGGTCATTCAGGGTTTTTTTTTCCCCACGTTGAATTGGAGGTATCAGGGCAACGTTTCGACGAAATCTCGTCCGTCATCCTCAGGCTGGTGACTTCAGCGAACGAAGCTGAAGACACCAGCCTGAGGATGATGGATGAGATTTCGTCAAAATGTTGCCCTGATACCTCCAATTCTACGTGGGAAAAAACCTGAATGATAGATAGATAGATAGATAGATAGATAGATAGATAGATAGATAGATAGATAGATAGATAGATAGATAGATATAGATATAGATATAGATATAGATATAGATATAGATATAGATATAGATATAGATATAGATATAGATATATATCTGGAGATATAGATATATATATGGAGATATAGATATATATATGGAGATATAGTAAAGGTAAGGTAAAGGTTCCCCCGCACATGCGTGCTAGTCGTTTCCGACTCTAGGGGCCGGTGCTCATCTCCGTTTCAAAGCCGAAGAGCCAGCGCTTGTCCGAGGACGTCTCCGTGGTCATGTGGCCGGCATGACTAGACGCCAAAGGCGCACGGAACGCTGTTACCTTCCCACCGGAGTGGTCCCTATTTTTCTACTTGCATTTTTACGTGCTTTCGAACTGCTAGGTGGGCAGAAGCTGGGACGAGTAACAGGCGCTCACTCTGTTACGCAGCACTCGGGATTTGATCCGCCAAACTGCCGACCTTCTGATCGACAAGCTCAGTGTCCCAACCCACTGAGCCACTGCGTCCCTTCTATATGGAGATATAGATATATATATATATATATGGAGATATATATATATATATGGAGATATATATATATATATATCTGGAGATATATATATATATGGAGATATATATATATATATATATCTGGACTGGAGGCTAAAACATATAGGGAACGGTTGCTAGAATTGGGTATGTGTAGTTTAACGAAGAGAAGGGTGAGGGGTGACATGATAGCAGTGTTCCAATATCTCAGGGGCTGCCACAAAGAAGAAGGAGCCAAGCTATTCTCCAAAGCGCCTGAAAGCAGGACAAGAAGCAACGGATGGAAACTAGTCAAGGAGAGAAGCAACCTAGAACTAAGGAGAAACTTCCTGAAAGTTAGAACAACTAACCAGTGGAACAACCTGCCTCCAGAAGTGGTGAATGCTCCAACACTGGAAGTTTTTAAGAAGAAACTGGACAGCCATTTGTCTGAAATGGTATAGGGTTTCCTGCCTTAGCAGGGGGTTGGACTAGATGACCTCCAAGGTCCCTTCCAACTTATTATTATAATACACACACACACACACACACACTTTATTATCTAGACCTGTGCCAATCGGGCTTCAGGCCCGGGTACAGCACGGAGACGGCATTGGTCGCGCTGGTGAATGATCTCTGGAGGGCTCGGGACAGGGGGCATTCCTCTGTTCTGGTCCTATTAGACCTCTCAGCGGCTTTCGATACCATCGACCATGGTATCTTGCTGCGGCGTCTCCGGGGGTTGGGAGTGGGAGGCACGGTTTTGCAGTGGTTCTCCTCCTATCTCCGGGGACGCTCGCAGTCGGTGTTGGCAGGAGGGCAGAGGTCGACCGCGAGGTCTCTCATTTGTGGAGTTCCTCAGGGGTCGGTCCTCTCGCCTCTCCTGTTCAACATCTATATGAAACCGCTGGGTGAGATCATTCGTGGTTTTGGAGTTGGGTATCATCAGTATGCTGATGATACCCAGCTTTTCTTTTCGACCCCAAACCACCCCAGTGATGCCCTCACCGTGATGTCCCGTTGCCTGGAGGCGGTTCGGGTCTGGATGGGGAGGAACAGACTTCAACTCAACCCCGACAAGACCGAGTGGCTTTGCATACCTTCATCCCGGGTTTATTCGGACATTCCACCTCTCGTTATGGGGGGCGAATTATTACCCCCCGTAGATAGGGCTCGCAACTTGGGAGTCCTCCTAGATTCACGGCTCACCCTGGAAGACCATATAGGAGCTGTGACTAGGGGGGCTTTCGCCCAGGTTCGCCTGGTGCGCCAGTTGCGGCCCTATCTAAGCCGGGATGATCTATGCACGGTCACTCACGCGCTCGTGACCTCACGACTAGACTACTGCAACGCTCTCTACATGGGGCTGCCCTTGAGGACCACCCGGAAGCTCCAACTGGCACAGAATGCAGCCGCGAGAGTTGTGTTGGGAGTTTCCCGATACTCCCATGTCACACCTCTGCTCCGTGAGCTGCATTGGCTGCCAGTTGTCTTCCGGGTGAGATTCAAGGTACTAGTTATGGTATTTAAAGCCCTACATGGCAGGGGGGCGGAGTACCTTAGGGAACACCTGCTGCCGGCGTCAACTTCCCTTCGCCCTGTGCGTTCCCACAGAGAGGGACTCCTCAGGGTGCCACCGGTCAGAGAATGTAGACTGGTGGCCCCCAGGGGGAGATCTTTCTCTGTGGGCGCTCCGGAGCTATGGAACCAGTTACCGGTTGAGCTCCGGACGGCGCCGGATCTTCGCTCCTTTCGCCGCGATCTGAAAACATACCTGTTCGAACAAGCCGGCCTGGCCTGAGGGTGGGATTGCTGGGGTTTTTATTATCATTTTATTGGGGGTTTTATTAATGTATTTATTGTTTTTTATGGGCATGTATTTAATAACTTTTTAATTTTTGTAACTTTATGTTTTACTCTTGCCCTGTACACCGCCCTGAGTCCTTCGGGAGAAGGGCGGTATAGAAATATTAATAAACTTAAACTTAAACTTTATGAGGATTTTGTAAAATTCATCATTGACTGGATCTTGACTGCTGATTCCCATTCAGAAGATGGGAAGCTAAGAAACAGAAGTGTATAACTCAAACTCAAAAAAAAATTCTACAGCTCAACACACGTGGAATTCAGCAGAAATGGGAAGATAATGTTGCTGACACGCTGAAATAAAGTCTCTCTTGAAAATTAAGGAGGGGGGAATCTAAATCCTACTCTATTTTAATTTTCAACTGGTAAATCAGTGAAGGGAAAATAAAGAACGATTATAACTCTATACTGTATGCCTATGAATTTTCTTTAAAAACTGCAGTAAAGATGGGAGTATTGGGGTAAGGGGAACAATATGATCATCATTTGCTTAAGAGAACTAATGGGGAAACTTTTGGCTTCTTCACACTGTTTTGATTTTTGCCGGGTCAGTAACCAGAGCCATGTGCAACAGACATAAACTAAAAGTCAAAAACACAATGCCTCTGGGCAGTTTTGAAATAAGGATTTTTTTTATTATCGTTTTAGTAGTAAGAAAGACCGTGCTCAGCTCACATACAGTCACACCAAAGCTTTCAAGCGATCTGATTTCAAAAATAATAGCTGTCACTGTTATTAAATTTAAAATGAGTACTGAAAATTATTCAACTAATCTAACTTATTCATTCCAGCCTTTTTACTGAGTAAGCCAGCTTCATTCCTCAGCTACGATGGAAATCTACGCAAAATACAGTGGAAATCAAGATTTCTTTGGGTCACATCTAAAATTACCTACACCAGCTTGCACTGCTAATATTGCTGTAATGAACTCATCATTCATTTATAAACAGAACAAGGTACATGATACAACAAGAGAGGACCCAACCAGCTAATTTCTGTTCCAATGATTTATCTCTCATAAATAGAACAAAACCCAATTACTATTTGCAAGGCCCATGACACACGCCATGACGGCATTCTAAAGTATACTTAATGGTTTAGAACTTCAAACGGATACAACCATTTAGGATAAAGGTCCATTACAGGTCAGATGTACATCAAATTAAGAACACACTTAAGAATGTCAGATGTACTTGTCATTCTGAAATCAAAATGACAAACTCTTTTTAAAAAACTCAATGCAGTAAAGTAATGCAATAAAATCAATAAAAGGAAAGTGAATGTGAATCTAAAGACAACTGTGTTTTTTTTTAATTACAGCTACAAGATCATTTCTATACACTCCATCCAGAAACATCAACAAGATACCGGATAGCTTTTTTAAAGGGAAACAAAACATATACATGGATACACACACATACTGTAGAGAGCCAAGGAGATAGCTTGGAAGGGAATATTCAGTGGCTATTAGAAGAACAACAAAGGCAGAAGCATTTTGTCAGGTCTGGAAAAGTAAATAGTATTAGGAAGAGATTTAGGTTTCTTCCTTACTCAATGAGATATTAAAAGGCGATATGGTGAAATACAGGAAGACTTACAACGTCCTGTAACTATTTCATTAAAGGAAAGTTTTGCTCTTCTTGTGGATTTGGTTTCCTGACATTTAAAGTCTTCTAACTATTTGGAAATGATTGCATCTCATTCTTTAAAAAAGGCAAACTAAAATTTCGATTAAATGTTAACAGGGCTTGGTATTGGCTGTTACTTCTTGTTGTCCTTGAACCCACAGAAATTTCAACGCCAGCCACAAAACAACACTACCATAATTTTCATCAATTATTGACTAAAATCAGTGTTGAATCCACTGGTTTAACACCCCTGTAAAAATTTTGAAAGGAAAAAAAGGAGAAACAAAGAATCAAACCAAAAAAACACATAGGCTAACCCTAACTCCCTGGAACTCCAAGAAAATCTCCCAGAGGTAAAATACACACACACCAAACCCCCCCCCCCTCTCTCTCTCTCTCTCTCTCTCTCTCTCTCTCTCTCTCTCTCTTACACACACACACACAACCACACACACAACCACATACACGCCAGGTGAGCTCAATTGTTATCATTTCCCCGGGAAACTGGGAGAAATGGAAGATGAAGGTGACAAGGCCATAATATGATGGTTAGCTTGAGCCCCACTAGGTACCCAGGGAGAAAAAGAATGCCTGGCCACAAGCAAAGATGCCAGGGCCTTCAAAGATTCTCTTCCACCCCCCTGTTCTAGCTCCTTTTTGTCTAGAGCCAATGATTAGAGGCAGAAGAGGTGGGCCAGGAACATTGCTTAGGAGCAGCAAAGGGGATGATGCAGTTGAAGCAGCATCATTTCTCCATGACCCCACTTGTTCTAGAGGCCATGCCAACCCAACCACAGGACAAAGTAGAAACCCAGAGCTACTAAAACTTGCTGGATGGCCCCCACCCTTGTCTTCCCTGGTAGGGATATCCTCCAATCCCTGTTGAAATTTGCATTATTTGTACTCCTCCTAGGAAAGCAAAGTCCCTAGCTGCAATT
Source organism: Vipera berus (assembly GCF_964194415.1). Lineage (NCBI taxonomy): Eukaryota > Metazoa > Chordata > Lepidosauria > Squamata > Viperidae > Vipera > Vipera berus. The sequence goes on from NC_138213.1 coordinate 13,799,362, forward strand.
CCGGATCATCTGGCCCTCAATGAAAGAGATCTGGTGCATCAGAAGTTAGTATTAGAAAAGCTAGAATTTCACAGACAGCTCACCCTTTTCATTTCAGCAACTACCTATTCTGACATCTCAAACTGCTTCACTCGTTCAAGCTGAGGACCCTGAAGAAGCCAGAAAAATAGGGCACATTCCTCCAGGGTAAGCCCAAGCAAAAAGGAGGAAGAGGGGATGACGACGTCCATCACGATTCTGAATTATGCATGTTCCTTTGTTATTTTGGTATTACCAATGTTTATACTTATAATCTAACTAGTCAGTTAAGAAAGATAGCCTGTCCTAGTAGCAGTGAGTCAGTCTGTCTATGGAATAAGCACATCACCAAAGTGATGCGCGGTGCAGCATCCTTCCTAAAAAACCTATAGCAGCTGCATCTTCTGCAATGATTAACACATCTCCTTTGAAGATTTTCTCAACTGTGTACACATATACACCAAAAGATTCTACTGGGACTACTAGTGAAGGCACTATGGATTTTCATATCGCGCATGACCCATTGTGCACAGATGCAAAGTCTGCATCTAGCTTTCCTAAGACGAAGGAGTATCTCTTGCTGAATATCTCTTTTAGACATTTTACACACTCTTCCTATCATATGCCGCAATCTAAGAACACTGAATCTAAGAAATTGCACACTGAAAGAAATCAGACTGGCCTAAGACGTGACTACAAACACACCCTGCTTTATCTGCATCTCCTTCACCTTTACTTTAATCAAAGCACTTTCCTTTACCTGTATCTCTTAGTATTGGATAACTGAAAAGTCACCTTGGCAGTTGGAGAAAAAATAATGTACCAACAGCACGAGACTCCTTTAAGTACCTAAAATAATGGTGTTGGGGTTTTTTTTGCCAGACCATCAACTTAAATTCACCATTCAGCAAAGATATAACTTCCAATCTAAGCGCTGACCCTGGGAATTTAACTGATCCTTCTGAAAAATAGTGTGATCACAACAGAAATTTTCCTGGCATTGTACCTGCAAAATTTATTAATCAAAAAATATTTACCAAGTTAACCAGTAAGTCAAGGTGGCTTCTGCCAGGCAATCCCTTTGAAAAACTACCCTCCGCTTTTCAAAATACCTTGGAGGGATATTTCATTTTTAGACTATCACATAGTGTACAGTAATATACAGAGAGACTGGAGCCTTTCATGCTTAATGACTTGTTAGGAAGTAAACATGGATACTTGTTTTACCAGAACTCTGCAATATTTTGCAAAGCCACAAATGAAAATGCATATTATAAACTAGAAAATGGAAGAAGGGGGGCAGGTTCCTTCAAAGAAATCAGAGCTAAATTGCTGTTAGAACAAAATTTATTTCGGCCACACACCATCTCATTGTTAGTGTTTGCCAAAAAAATAATAATAATCCACATACAGGCAGCAATTGGGTCAAAAGAAAAAAAAAGTGCATCAACTTTCAACTGTGCTAGCAAAATAATGCAAAAAAAATGTTTTTGGTGACATGGCCAAGATCTTGTCAGCTTTTAATTTAAAAGGCTACGGGAAATAGTACACAAAAATTATACTTCATAAACTCTGAAACTGTAGATATGCTAAGGTCACTTGGCAGAGCAGCTAATTGAATTAAATGAGACCTTTTAGTGATTCACTTCTACCTACAGCAAACGCTTATGCAAAGTTGATGTTGGACAGATATAGCACGGCTAACAATCCAGTCTAACCGTGGAAGATCTCTTGCTGAAAAGCACCAAATTGGTTTTTAATTGAAGAAATCTTTCCTCCCAATATTGCTGAAATCTGTGCCAACAAATGATAGCTCAACTCCTTCAGGCTGATTTTCAAATGTCCCAGTCCAAACTATTTAATATTTCAAGTTAGTGAGGTTATTAAATCCAAATGGCTAATATATACGAGGAGTTTTTTTAATCAACTGGTGCAGGGGGGGGGGGACATTTTACCCTTAGGCTGCTTATCTGAATGAGAGCCAATAGGATAAAACTAAGAAAAGGAACAGAATACAGAATAAGAGTCGGAAGGGACCTTGGAGATCTTCTGATCCAACCCTCGGCTCAAGCAGGAGACATTATACCAGGGATCTTCAAACTTGGCCCTTTTATTCTCAAAATTCCTCAGCCAGGCAATCTGGCTGAGGAATTCTGGGATTTGAAGTCCACCAGTCCTAAAAGGGCCAAGTTTGAAGACCCGTTCCTTATACCATTCTAGACAAATGGCGGCCCCATCTCTTCTTAAAAACCTCCAGTGTTGGATCATCCACAACTTCTGGAGGCAAGTCATTCCACTGATTAATTGTTTTCATTTTCAGATAATGTCTCCTTAATTCTCCTTCAATTCTCTCCTTGATTAGTCTCCATCCATTGCTTTTTGTCCTGCCTTCAGGTGCTTTGGAGAATAAGTCGACCCCATCTTCTCTGTGGCAGCCTCTCAAATATTGGAAGATTGCTATCATGTCACCCCCTAGTTCTTCTCTTTGTTAGGCCAGAGCCCAGGAAAGAAATAGGAAAACCACAACAGCTAGAGGAAAGCACAACGTACCGATATAAGGCAAAATAATAAGCACTCCTCAATTAATCTAGAAATTAGGAAAGAATTTCTAAAAGCAAGAGCATTAGAAGTCAAATGGAAGACAGTGGAAATAGGAAGTGTGGATCGGAAAGTAAGGAAATAACAATATCTCAAGTGAATCACAGAGACCACCAAAATAAAAGCAAATGAAAATTATATTTGCACACGCAAGTGAGAAGATATACAAGCCAAGAAGAATTCAGAGAAGGAAATTCTGATTTGTTATACCATATTTCAGTCTGAGATTGTAGTGGTCTAAGACCATTTTTTAAAATCTGTCTCATCTATGTCTTTAATTTTATTATGAAATTATTTATTAATATATCACATTTAAATACTGTAGCTGCCCATTTCATAGAATGTAGCTCTATGTTGCATGTAACAAAAACACATCATTAAAAAAAACTAAACATTAAAACAAGAATTCCACAGTTAAAAACATTGAGATTTATGGAAGTAACTTATTGCTTAAGACGTTATGCTAACTGCCTAGGCTTGTAAAAGTAGTCACAATGTAAGCTTCCCACTAGACAAATTTTTATATTTATATTTTTATATAAATATTTTATATTTATATTTATATATATCATGATTGATTGGTGGGATAACATTTGCCCACTAGGTATGAAATTCTCTTATCTCACCTAACAAAACTTTAAAACATTGCTTAGAGTGGCAATGATAAAATGCTACAAACACAGCAAAAACATGTACACGTTGCTTGTAAAAAATGAATTCCTCTGCCTTATCCACAGCTATGTCTCTACAGAAACTTCAAAAGTAAAGGTGAAATTAACCACCTGAAATGTTACGGCATTGAAGTAACTTGCGTCCTAGGAATACCAACTTTGTAAACACAGAGTAAGGATTCGGTATGAAGAAAAAGAACAAGAGCTACTGCAGAAAGACTGCACAGATAGTCCTTGACTTACAACAGTTTGTTTAATGACCATTTGATGTTACAACAGCACTGACAAAAAGTGACTTTTGACGGCTTTTCACACTTATGACTCCCCACAGTCAGGTGATCAAAATTTGGGTGCTTGGAAACTGGCATGTACTTATGACAGTTGCAGCATCCTGGGGTCATACTATTTGTATGTATGTATGTGAACACCATTTGTAAACTTCCCAACTGGCTTCCGACAAACAAAGTCAATGGAGAAGCCAGATTCGTTTAATGACATTATTCACTTAACAACTGCAGTGGTTCACTAGACAACTTTGGCAAAAAGGTCATAAAATGGGACGATGTTGCCTTACTTAAGAATTGTGGGCTCAGTTGTGGTTGTCAGTCGAGAAATACCTGCATTTCCAATATGGCAGGGTCGTTAATGCAGGGAAAACGGCAAGGTGCCAGTTTTTGCTGCAACTTCAGAAGTATACTTCACGTTTGCTACAACTTCAGGAATGTACCTTTAAAGTGCTCCAAGGCATCAATGCAAGGACTGACATAATTAGCACATTTTCTTTTTTCACAAAAGTATAAAAAGTGTATCACTCTACCAAAAATGAAAATCACACAAAAGAAAACCCCAACTATTTTAAATTACTGTTAGAGGAAATCGCATAGGAAAAGAGGTTTAAGATTTTATTTTATTTTCTTTGGGGCAAAACGACAAAACTCTCTTGGAGTGGTACAGGTTGTCCTTGAATTATGACGACAAGTGGAAGCAGACTTTCCATTGCTAAGCAAGATGAGAGTCACACGTGATTTTACAACAGGTTTTGGGGGGTTTTTTGGCCACGGTTATTAAGCAAATCCTGCAGTTGTTCAGTGAACCATGAGATTGTTAAGCAAATCCACTGACTTGGCTTGTGGGAAGCCAGCTTAGATGATCACAAATGGTGATCACATGAACTCTAATAGGCTGCCATTATCTTACATAAACGCTGGTTGCAAGCACCCAAATGTTGATCACGCAAGGACTCAAGGACCAATTGTATTTCCCATTTTTCAGGGACTTGTAATGATCATTAAATTAGGGACTACCTGTAAATGAGTTCAGAAAACTTTACCAGGTCCAGCATGGTCTACTCTTGATTAGCAAAGGCTCTTGGGCAGGGGTCTTCAAACTTGACCCTTTTATGACTTGTGGACTTCAACTCCCAGAATTCCTCAGCCAGTGTGCCAAGTTTGAAGACCCTTGCTTTTGGGCTTAGCACTAGTTCTCTAGGGGAGATACAAGAGATGAATCTTGATATGCTAACCACATCTCTGATGCAACTCTGGTCTTTTCTTCACTGATCAATCCAACAGCTCAACTAAAACCAGGCTATTTTATTGTTAAAGTAAAAAAAAATCAAGTCTCCCTTGAGCCAACCTTAATTCCAGATGATTTTATATAGTTTTCTTGGTGTTAGGCCAGGAGGGGCCTCCTGCTTTTTCCCCCCCAGCCCCATTCATTTTGACATCCCTAGTCTACCCTACAACTTGCTATTCACCACAGAGTTCCCACCAAGTCCTAACTGGACCTAAACCCACTTGGCTTTCCAGCTCAAGAAAGGCCAACCGGTTCTCGCTACTAGTTGAGACTTGTTCACGAGGAACAAGCAGTGAACATCCTGTGCAAATGTTGATCAGAGATTTGCTTTATAACGCCACAAGATGTCACTACAGCTCCACATTAACTAGTCGGAAGCTAATCACACTGATCCTGCGGTCTTGTTCTATGGAAGGTCCCATCCCTTTAGACTTAAGATAATGGGAACTCATTAGTGAGGGGGACAATAGGTGCTAATGAGCATTTTGCTATTCTAAACACCTGGAAGGTTACCCATCAGACGAAATGGACACTAAAACCAATTCTCACCTGGCACAGTACACACAGGAAAGTTTAATAGCAGTGGTTGTGATTTGTCAAGCACATCCAAAGTGTTCTCTAGCAAGAGCGGCACCAAAGAGGAGGCTGATCTGAGGGCTATCTGCCTTAATCTGAACTGCCACAAACACCCACGGGGTCCTGTCATTTGACAATCTTAAACAAAGGTTAGGTGTGTGGGGGAGAGAAAACTTTCACATGGATGAGTTTATGAACTTCAAAAGGTTTAAATTCACCAGGTAGGCTCCAAAAATGATTTAGCTATACCAGTTTTAATGTTCAATGTTACTAGGATATTGGTTCTGATGAGACCTCTTTTTTTTCCCCTCAAAAACATTTCGCTTCCTATCCAAGAAGCTGCATCAGTTGTAACGAAGCTTCTTGGATAAGAATTAAAATGTGTTTTTCTTTCTTCCTCAAAATAAAAAGCAGTCCAGTTGCCCTTTGAAGAAAAGAAAAAAAACCATCTTTGAGATAACTGTGACCTGGATGACTGAGAATTATCCATAGACGTTCTGATGAGATCTACAGTATTTATTTATTTGTGTTTATAATTTTTACAAGTAACTCAAGGCAGTGAACATATCCAACACACTTTCCTCCTTCCATTTTGCTCACAACAATAACCCTGTGAGGTGAGTTGGGCTGAGAGAGAAGGACTGCGCCAAAGTCACCCAGGCAGCTTTCGTACTTAAGGTTGAACTAGAACTCACGTCTCCCAGATTCAGGTTTGGTGCCTTAACTCTTACACCCAATTCGCTGGATCTTTCCATTTCTGTCTCAGCAGTCATTGAAAAGAAGTAACTTTTCAATCTATTCTAATGTACAGAACAGATGAGAAAAGACCTGGCAAGGGAAGATTAACATTGCCTCCCCCAACCATAATGGACTCTACATTTAGCTACGGAATTGAACAAAACTATTGCAAATTAGGGACACGGTGGCTCAGTGGGTTAGGACGCTGAGCTTGTCGATCAGAAGGTCGGCAGTTTGGCGGGTCGAATCCCGAGTGCCGCGTAACAGAGTGAGCGCCTGTTACTCGTCCCAGCTTCTGCCAACCTAGCATTTCGAAAGCACGTAAAAAGGCAAGTAGAAAAATAGGGACCACTCCGGTGGGAAGGTAACAGCGTTCCGTGCACCTTTGGCGTCTAGTCATGCCAGCCACATGACCATGGAGACGTCCTTGGACAAGCGCTGGCTCTTCGGCTTTGAAACGGAGATGAGCACCAGCCCCTAGAGTTGGAAACGACTAGCACGCATGTGCGGGGGGAACCTTTACCTTTTACCTTTACCTATTGCAAATTATTGGGACTAAAAGTTATTAAAGTAGTCTGGTAAGGAAAGATGGTCTATTCAACAGTCTCTGTTTTCAGTATGCGCTATTCAAGTCTGGAGTCTTTTTTCTATTTGATTTCTGATCTAGAGGTTTTATAACTATTATTCTAGTCCTTAATAACATGTGTGTAAAATGAAAATTAGAGAAATAGATACTCAGAACAAATATTATTTTAGCCCTTAATAATATCTACATAATTTGTTTATATACAAATTACAGTAATGTGCACATAAAATGAAAATTAGAAAACCACACAGCCAGAAGTCTAATCATCATAATATTTGTTGGTTATGTAACATTGTGGGTTTCCTCTTTTTTTAAGAAAAGCTTTTTCCTCCAAATTTCACCTCCCCCCTGCTGTCTCATGTTTAAAGTTCAATAATGCTCAAGGCTCAGTTCACATCTCATCTGAAATACTATCTCCCGAGTTAAAGACACTGCATAGTTAAGATGCTGGTGAGGGTCAGATTGCCTCAGATCCTTACACACATCTACTTTTTAAGAGGGAGAATCTGTATTCCAAAAATATCTCATTTCCTAAATATAGGCAACATAACAGGGCCATCTTGTGGCAAAGCAATTCACATCGGCGTGTATATTATTTTGCTAATTTCCCTGTGTTCTCTTACTTTTCTTTCTTTGAAAAAAAAAGGGGGGAAATTGCAATTTTAAGACTCTTTGTTCCTTTTTAAAAACGACATCTTAAAAATATTTGGTGACACCTCATAGCCAGCTTTTTAAGTATGCCAAAGAACAGAAATATTCCAAACAGTTGAATACAAGACACTACCGGAGAAAAATCAGAACAGTAAGAGTTGGAAGGGACCTTGGAAGTCTTCTAGTCCGGCTCAAGCAGGAGACCTTACACCATTCCAGACAAATGATTACCCAATCTCTTCTTAAAAACCTCCAGTGATGGAGCACCCACAGCTTCTGGTGGCAAGCCATTCCACTGGTTAATTGTTCTCACTGGCAGAAAATTTCTCTTACTTCTAGGTTGGATCTCTCTTTGATAATTTCCCATCCATTATTTTTTGTCTTCACCTGAGAACAGGTTGTCCCCCTCTTTTTTGTGACAGCACCTCAAATGTTGGAAGACTGTCATCATGTCACCCCTAGTCCTTCTTTTTGTTAGACTAGACAGTTTCCTCAATCATTCAGTGTGTTTTAGTCACCAGACCGATCTATCTATCTATCTATCTATCTATCTATCTATCTATCTATCTATCTATCATCTATCTATCTATCTATCTATCTATCTATCTATCTATCTATCATCTATCTATCTATCTATCTATCATCTATCTATCTATCTATCTATCTATCTATCTATCTATCCATCCATCCATCCATCCTCAACATCATCTATCTTATTTTTTATCATCTTTCTGGCTCTTTCTGCACTCTTAGAGCCTTGGTGGAGCAGTGGGCTAATGCCTCCTTAAGTAACACCAGCTGCCTGCAATTAGTGCAGGTTCAAGTCCCACCAGGTTCAAGGTTGACTCAGCCTTCCATCCTTCCGAGGTAGGTAAAATGAGGACCCAGATTGTTGGGGGCAATTAAGCTGACTTTGTAATAATGCCGCTTTGGGGGGGGGGCGAAAGCCCTAATAAGCAGGCATATACATAGAATGAAGGCTATTGCTAAGCACATTGGTTTGTGCTTAAATTGTAAGCCGCCCTGAGTCTTCGGAGAAGGGTGGGATATAAATGGGATTAAAAAATAAAAAATAAAAAATAATAAAAAATCTTTCAAGGATCTCAACATCTTTTTTATATCACTGTGACCAAAACTGGATAAAGTATTCCAAGTGTGATCTTACCAGTAAGAACAGTTGATACATTCCATTTGGGGGACTGTGAGTGTGGGGAATTAGCAATTACAAATCTTCACTTTTTAAAAAAAATGTTTGGAGAAGCACATCAAATGCTTCTATCTTTATCACTGTGGATTGTCTACCGAAATGCAACTTTGAAGAACTGTTTCTTTTGCTTATGGAGAGTGCTTAAGAAGTATTAAGCCTGTTTTCAGTTAGTAAGGAAATGGGACACAAGACAATAACCGAAGTATCATCACCTTTGCAACACCAAAGTAGTAAAGTGATACTTAAGGCCCTCTTACTGTTTGGTAAAAGACCTGCTCTGCAACTGTTTGTAATGGAAGCTGCCGTGTATTTTCTTTCAAGGTGTGTAAAACCTTGGTAAGTGTTGCTATCAGCAAAAATGTCTGGCAACTTTCCTATCTTGTTCTCTCCTTATAAAATGCAGAGTAACAATAATGAAGGGCCAGGTGCGTACATGTGTTAGTTATTTTATACAAGACCAGCAAAGCTGTCAGTGTGGTCAGCAACCTGAGAAAAATGTAAACTACAAAAAAATTACAGCCCCGCACAGGAAAATCCCCTGAAGTAATTACTGAAGTTTATTTAGCAGCCTATGCAGGTTCTCTGCTCTTAAGATATTAGGGTTATAATTTGCACTGTGTGGTTCCTCGGGCAACAATGTTTTAAATAATCTACATTCTACATTGTCAGAGATTGAAGCCATCAAACTAATTTCCATTTATGACCCTCATCAAATGCATAACGGGGGAAAAAGCACGCAACAGCAAGGGTGTATGTATGTAGATGAGAAAAAAAAACCTTATGGGGTCTTGCAGAGAACTTAGATTGGTGCTTGTTGGTGTGTCATTTGCCCTCTTCAATAGACATAACTTGAAGCTGAAGGTCTGTGGGGTGGGTGATTTGTTTCTTCCTAAGCAGATTCCAGACTAACTTGCAGACTAGAAGACGAGGCAGCATTAGCACACATTATAGGACATCCAGTTTGGTGTAGCGCCTAGAAACCAGGAGCCTGTGAGTTCTAGTCCCACCTTGGGCATGAAAGCCAGTTGGGGGACTTAGGGCCAGTCACTTTCTTTCAGCCCAACTCACCTTGCTGCGAGGAAAAAGGTGACACCTTGAGTTACTTATAAAGTAATAAAAGGCAGTACAAATAAAAGAAATAAATAAATATATCCTTCACACATTATTATTTTTTCTTGATTAATGTGATAAAAATATTTGGAAATGCAGGGAACCAGAACCGATTTTCACCGTTCTCCCTGGAGGACTGAAACTCTGAAGCCGTGTTTCAAATTATTCACCACGCTAGTGGCTTTCAACCACTTATGTCTTACTTCCTACCAAAGATTACAATAAAAGCAAAAGCCCATTTTTTTCACAGAGGGAGCGAGCAAGTGAGGGAGGGAGGGAGGGAGGGAGGGAGGGAGGGAGAGAGAGAGAGAGAGAGAGAGAGAGAGAGAGAGAGAGAGAGAGAGAGAGAGAGAGAGAGAGAGAGAGAGATTTACAGGCTTCTGTTATTATGTTCATCATCATCATCATCATCAATCACCCAGTTATGTTAATTTACAGGAGCTAACTTAAACAGATTGCAGCTAAATGCTGGCTGGTTTCTAAGACTCTCCAAGATTTGCTTCCTACTTAGAAAGTTTCTCCATCGTGAAAGCCCATCGGGAGGAATACAAATGTTTTTAGCTCCAAGCTGGGCGAGTCCATGTATACAGCATTTAGTAAAATGTACCTCTTGCATTATTGTAGGATCTTTAAAAATATGAAAGGTAAAATCACGCTTAAAACAGGTCATCATAGTGAAAAGGCTAGTTTAGCTTTGCCCAGATTTGCCCCAAAATTAGTGATTTATAAACTTGGCTAAATTACACCCAGTGAATGGCAGGAGCCCTTAAATTTCCCAATGACTTAGCAATATTTCTCTGTTGCTTTCTTACTGAGACCAATGGAATCTCCAAAGTCTGAAGTGTAGTTAGATTGTGCTCCGTTGGCAAACTGTTTCCTCAAACTGAAAAAAATGTTTCAACGTTTCCCCTCTCGGCCCTTTGTGTTTAAGCCACCTGTTTTTATTATAAAAGTAGGCGCCAAAAATATCCGACAGTATCACATATAAGAAGGCTCTGTGAAAGCTAATTCAGTTTTACCAACTGTATTGTCACTATCCATCAATATAGCCGTTGCTTGTAGGTGATTCACCCCAAAATGAATTGTCAGAGTCATCTCCACCAGGTTAGCTGGGGAAATGCTCATTGTCACCCAACAATTTTGGATTTAACACCAAGTTGTATTTGTAGACAGAATGAAGCCAAAGAGTAAACCTGAAAGGTCAAAATGAAGGTTAGCACATCAAAGATCACTACGTCTCCTTCCTGTTCCTCGCCTTTTGAAACACTAGAAGCAGTCAATATTGTAAGTTGAATTCCTGTTAGTCAAGAAGATGCAACAGTACTGCAGAGGACATCTAAATAATTAAACAAAAAGTCAGCCATTAGGTACTGCTTGTGAAAATGTTCAATCAAGAAAGGCAAATGGCTCCTGAACTTCATAAACTTATTTGCCGTAGATCTTCTTGGTGGTCTAATACAATTGCTGCATTGCATTAGTTGGAACTGAAGGCATTGCAAGTGCTATGGTTGATTCTGATCAGATTAAGGTGGAGTCTATTTCAAAGAGATACAGGTAGTCTTTAACTTACAATCATTCATTTATTGAGTACAAGGGACACACAACACTGGGGGGGGGAAAAAGCGACTTGTGACCATTTTTCATACTTACAGCAGTTGGGGCACATGATCACAATTCAGGTGCTTCGCAACCTGCATGCACTTATAATGACTGCACTCTCCCGAGCTCATGTGGTCTCCATTTGCGATCTTTCCAGCTGGCTTCTGATAACGAAAGCCAATTGGGGAAGCCCAATTCGCCTGACAATCACATGATTCACTTAACAACTGCAGTGATTACATAACAACTGTAAGGAAAAGGTCATAAAGAGAGACAAAGCTCACTTGACAACTGCCTTGCTCACCAACATAAGTTTTGGATTCAACTGTGCTTAGTAAATAGAGGACTTCCAGGTCTAGAGAAGGGCAATGGTTCTAGCTGCATAAAAGGCCAACGCCATGAGACACTCACACAGAATTGGTTATCAGACTAGAAGGGTGTTTCAAGTGTGGTACGAGGAACTGCCCCCCCCCAGACATCCATGAAGCCCATGTTCTTTGCCCACCTATACTGAAAACTAATACAACACTGAAGTCATATCAAACTACTCTGAGAAGTGATAGTGGTAGTGAACACAATTTTTTAAGAAGGTAAACTTCAATAAGCATAACCCAGATAAGCAAAAGCTGTTCGGGGGTCCTCCATAATTTTTAAAAATGGGAAAGGTGCCCCCCCCAACCCCCCCCCCAATCTTTAAGGACACAGTGTTCAAAGGCTGTCAGCCCATCTCAGGAACAAAACAGGACAACGGACCAATGTGACATGAGTTTAAGCAGTCCACTCATTGCAAATAATTGCTCAAGCCACTCTTCTTTGTACTGAGGTGACAATCCAAAGTAAAGGCACACTGCACTACCAACCCCAAGCTGCCACAATGCTACACACAAGGGCTTCACCAATGAGAACTATGCTGGCAACACAAACAAGCAAACAAACAGCTCACTCGCAAAGTTGAGAGTCACTGAGTTAAAAAATTAAGTTGTACGGATCAGAAATGTAATCACGGGAGACAAGCTCAGAGACTTTTTCCAATCTCGGTGGGGATGCATCAATTTAAAGTCATGTTACATTAAAGAGGAAAAAACGTCTGGGAAACGCTCCCACTTGTCACTTTGGATTAGATTTGTCGTTGTTATCAGGCTGTGCATTTTAAAGTCTTCTTTCACATTTTAAACGTATTGCCTAATGCAGCCACGCAGGGCGTAAAGAAAGTGGTAACATATGACTCCCTATCAGATTGCCAGAGTCTAGGCAAATTAACTAACTCTCAGGCAGAAAATAATGCTCATCTTTTTCTGGAAACGCCTGTGAACATATTAAGATAAACTACCTGCTTCGGAGTAAAATAATATATAGTGATGCAATTGGAGGGGCTATTCTCCTCCCAAGTATTGCACTTAATTTAAGAATTATACCAAAATCAATTTATGGTTTATCTCCCTTCACTTATTTTAGCAAGCCAGGGAGCAATTGCTACTTTCCATTTAGTAACTTTGGCATCTACAGGAAACCCTTCATCTTCACAGCAACTTCTGGCTTAGTCTCTTAATTTGGTGCCTGGCTCTGATCAAGCAAACCTGCAAAAATGATGGCACTTTGGCCTTTTTGAGGATATGTTTGCAACAGGGGGAAAAAAATCCCTAGTTCTGTTGTCTTGCCTTTAGGGGTTGTCTTTTAAGTATAAATATCTCAAATAAAAAAGTCAGATCTAAAAAAAAAATGATGGTAACAAATTAGTTCCTAAAAAGCAACCCTGTGCAGCTAATTTTGTCTATGTGTAAAGTTTTTAAAGGGACGCGGTGGCTCAGTGGGTTAGGATACTGAGCTTGTCGATCAGATGGTCGGCAGTTTGGCGGGTCGAATCCCGAGTGCCGCGTAACAGAGCGCCTGTTACTCGTCCCAGCTTCTGCCAACCTAGCAGTTCGAAAGCACATAAAAATGCAAGTAGAAAAATAGGGACCACTATGGTGGGAAGGTAACAGCGTTCCGTGCGCCTTTGGCGTCTAGTCATGCCAGCCACATGACCACGGAGACGTCCTCGGACAAGCGCTGGCTCTTCGGCTTTGAAACAGAGATGAGCACCGGCCCCTAGAGTCGGAAACGACTAGCACGCGCACCTTTACCTTTTTAAAGTTTTTGAACCGAAAATCACTCAGCAACATTTATAGTAGAAGAAGAGAAGTCTTAAGTTATGAAGGCAAAAAAGGTAGTGCCTTTCCTAACTATGGAAGAGAAGGATTAGGGCTGATATGGCAGCAGTTTTCCAGTATTTGAAGGGCTGTCACAGAGAAGAGAGGGGTCCAAAGCAGGGGTCTCCAACCTTGGCCACTTTAAGACTTGTGGACTTCAACTCCCAGAATTCCCCAGCCAGACTGCTTTAAGAGGGATAGACTTCCACTCCCAGAATTCCCCAGCCTGGGAGTTGAAGTAGCCAAGGTCGGAGACCCCCCCTGCTCCAAAGCACACAAATCAAGACTGAAACGAAAAGCGCTTACATCCAGTTGCAGTAGCACCTAGAGACAGGTACTACTTTGTTCATTGTTAATTTAATAACTATATGCCCCTAATTAACTGCAAATTGTTCATAAATATTGTATACTGTGCAAAACGCAGTCTCCCTAAACAGTAGAGCTAAACACACGTGGACATTGCAAATCTCAATTCCAACCAAAGAGCAGTCCCCTTCATGACAAACTGAGAAGAAAAAAACAATTAGTCTTGCTCACGTTTAACACTGAACTATGAAACAAAAAAGTGCAACAGTTTTTTAAAAAAAGTTAGCCAGTCTCAAATATAAACAAACAGAAACTACATTTAAAAAGGGGAAACAACATGCTGGGTCCATCAACAGCTCCTATGACTTCTGATTCAGAATAAGGGCAATGAGATTTAAAGCTATGAAACATGGATTTTCCTAAGTAAAGGCAAGAAACAAATAAATAAAAGGAGAGTGGAGAAGAAGTGGGGGGTGGGAAGAGAAGCAAAATACCAGTCTAAAATTCAACAGAGCTGGTATAGAAAGGTGGCTAGAAAGGCCCAACAGAGGCTTCACTTTCTTAGGATCTTGCGGAAGAACAGGGTAGAACAACAGCTAATGGCCCTCTTTTACCGGTCTACCATAGAGAGCGTCCTCTCGTATGGTATTGTGGTTTGGTATGCTGGTCTGACAGCTGCGGATAGGAAAGTATAACAGAGGGTAGTGAGCACAGCACAAGACATTGTGGGCTGTTCCCTGACACCACTGGATGACATCGCCAGGGCTCGTTGCCTTGGAAGAGTGAGGAAGATTCTCAGGGATGACTCACACCCTGGACGGTATCTCTTTACTCTCCTACTATCCGGTAGGAGATATAGGAATATAGCCAGCCGTACCAACAGGCTGAAAAATAGCTTTTATCCGTGGGCTGTTAGGCTTTTAAATGGGACATAATCTTATGCAGAATTGACTTGGGAGGCCGGTGTGTGGTGTAGTTGGTTCACATAGCGTGGTGGGATGGAGGGTTTGTTGTCACTGTGTGTTGGGGGGAGAGAGCACGGGGGGAGGCTCAGCTAATCTCAATGTACACATGTTGTACTTTGACAATAAAGGTTTATTATTATTATTATTCATATGCTAAACCATGAGCTGCTGTTTCCTCCATATTTGCGATTGAATTATTCTTGCAAGAACAGGATGAAGTCTGAACGGTACAAATAGCCATATTTTTTTTTAAAAAAGCTGCCTTCTAAAGATATTCAGAGAATACCAGAAGCTTATTATAATCAGATGATCACTTTACGTGAAACAGCACAGACTCTTCCTAAGAAAACTTAATTTAGATGCCAGCAGAGGGAAAGCAGAGGGGAAGGGCGATCATATTGACTTCCTCAAGGCCACGGGAGATTGCATTATTGACTACGATGCCAACTATATGATTCCCCAGTTTGCTGGGTGCAAGTGTGTATACGTATGTGTTATGTATATGCATACGCACATGAATACATAATGCAATCTATGCTGTGGTGTGCTGCCGGTTCCGAAACACCAGCATTCGCCAGAATTTCACATTTCCCAATTTTAGAGAACAACCACAGATATTGCTGCGACTAATATCTGAATATCAGGATACAAAGAGCCTCGTAGAATGGAATAACCTTCTTTGAAGAAGAAATATTATCGCTTATGCATTCATTCACACATCAAAAAAGCATAACCAGTGCATGTGAGGACACTTGGGATCAACATCCTTCTGTTACGATCACAAATGCGTTCTGCAATCCTACTTATTAGGCACCCTTCAAGTTGGTCCAATTTTATTTTGCGCTTTCAAGCCAAGTTCATTTCGTCTGCAGGATAAGACCTCAGTGGCCACTAAGTGCAATGTTCTCTTTGGTTTCCTTCTCCAACATGGCTAGAGAAATAGGGCTTGTGTGGAATCAAGTCTCCCTCCAAAAGACAGCTGTTTATGCTTGCCTCAGATCATCAACTGCAAATGCAAATTGACCACATTTAAATCTTTGAGAATAGCATTCCCTATAGACGGAGTTTAAATACAATTTACCTTTGTGTTTAATACATTACATTTAGCTGGCCATGTTTCAAAAATTGCAGTCCACCAGCTGCTTTCGTTTTAGGAGCTTCAACCAGACAGTTGAATTGTATTCAATAATTCGTGGTTAAGTAATCATAGCTGAATGTAATGCAGCCACCTAGTCACCAAGTATGAATCACTATCACTAAATAATTTTTGCTATTTAATCTGGCAGGGTTGATGAACTCCAGGTTTCTTCGATTAAACAGGGCCATTTATTGGAACCTAAGAATTTAACACTTCCTATTGCAGCAGCACTTGGCTCCACCCAGGAAGGGGACAGTCCGAAAACTGCTGTGTTTTGAAGTACCTTTAAGACCTGGTCTTTGCCCATCCTCTCAGTGAGGTTGAGTGAAGTCTCTTTTTGGGTTGTGTTGGTCTGGGTTTTTTGCTCCTGTCCTTTTTTTTTGCCAACTTTATATATGTGTGTGTATACACACACACAGACACACACACACACACACACGCGTTAACGTGCAAATTGAAAAAATGGAAAGAATGGAAAGAATGCCAAATCCAGTTTAAACATCTAACTTTAACTATAATAAATCACTCACGAGGCTGAATTACTTCACATGATACATCAATTTTGTACCTCGGAGTTAACATTCCTTTTTAAAAAATCTGTATCTCACCCTAAAGTGAAGCAGTCAGAAGATCATATTAAGTTTTGTTAATGTTCGTGTGGCCCTCATTTTTTTTTCAGGTTCCAAGAACATTCTTTGCCTTTCAATATTATCTTCGGCAAGAAAAGCAGACCACCAAGTAGATCACTTTTAGTTCCAGAAGCCGTGCTTAAATAACTTAGCTGTTCAAAAGAATCTTTAACTATAAATGCAGTTTAACAATACAGTAGATTAACTACAAAAAGAAATTAACACAGCCTTGCGGGTGAGGAGAAGTGATAACATTCTTCTAAAGCTTTTTATGTCATGCTGATTTTATAGTTATATCCGAATCTGCTAATATTTTTAAGGGAGACTACCAAGGAAGAAATTATTTAAATTGACTGCACAGAAAGTGGTTCTTAACTAAAACTTTTCTCAGTGACACATAAGAGCACAGCATTCATATGGTCTCCATGACACATATTTGTTTTGTTTAAGTAGGTAGTCCTCAAGTTGTACCTGTTCATACAATGACCTTTCAAGGTTACAACGGTGCTAAAGAGACATACTAGTGGTCCTTGAAGTTTGATTAGATATTGATAAGTTGTTTTTAAATGGTGAAGGAAAAAGTTTGGAAAGCTTGGTTTTATGGCAGTTCCATAAAAACTATTAGAGAACACACAACCATACACAACCAGCAACTTGCTTCTGAATAATTCAGGTTGTTTTGTAGGTTTGAGCACTACAACTCACAAGTAGACCAGTTGCATTTACCAATGCAAACTGACAACGCTGTATTAAAAATTCTCTGCAGTATTGACTACCCCAGCAGCTAAATACAGTGCAGTTCAATTAACAGCTCTTCAATTTAATTTTTTTCTTTGATTTTAATCTATAGCCCAGCTTGAAATGAAGAATATTGAAATAGGTGGCTCATTTCAATGTTCAGAACCTCTTATAAACAAATGTATCAAGCTTGTAATGATTTCTGCTTCACCATGAGTGAAATGGAAAATGGAAGATGGCCCATTTTGCAAAGGTGGGTATTGGTTTTCCTATGAAAACTACAGTTAGTTCTCAACTCTTACAACCATTCATTTAATGATCATTTGAAGTGACAATGGCTCTGGAAAAAAAGGACTTACAACTGGTCCTCACGCTGACAATCACTGCAGAATCCCCATGATCAAAATTCAGGCACTTGCAACCCTGCATGTATTTATGATGGGTGCAGCGTTCAAGGGTCTTGTGATCACAAGTTGTGACCTTCCCAACTGGCTTCTGACAAGCAAAGTAAATTGGAGGAGCAGGTTTGGGCTTAATGGCCACATGGTCCCCTTTACAACTGTATTTTATTTGCTTAATGATCATAGCAAAAAGGTTCATCAAAGTGGGTGTGACTCACTTAACAATCACTTTGCTTAGTAACAGAAATTCTGGTCTCTGTTGTGATCATAAGCAGAGCACTACCTCTTCCATCACCAAAGAGTTTTGCTATTTCTTCCCCCCCCTCCCCAGAAAGAAAATCTGGAGTTAAACCACTTTTCCCATGTAAATGTCCATTTATAGATGTGGAAGAAGGTAAAGAACTAGAATTCTTTATTGGCCAAGTGTGATTGGAGGCACAAGGAATTTGTCTCTGGTGCATAAGCTCTCAGTGTACCTACAAGCAACCAGTAATAAATCATGATTATAATCATAAAATACATTCATCATAAATCATAGAGATACAATACTCAGTGATGGTCATTAGGGTACTAAATAAGGAATCAGCATAAATCATACTAGGATACTAAATAAAACGATATAAATTGTAAGATACAAGCAACAAAGTCATGGTCATAAAGAAGATAAGGAATAGGTAGGGGGAAGGATGAGAACGTGTCGATGCGTTAGCTTTTAAAAACTGACATGAGAAAGAACACTGGCAAAACAATGTCCAGAAATTTGTCTGAGAAACATGACCCAGATTTTTAGCATGTAAATAGCTATTTAATTGAGACCTAAAAGAAGCAGGGGATGTAGGGAAGCAAAGTTCTCTTGTTCTAAAGATTTTACGGGATCTCGTTATGATTTCGAGAAGACATATTTGGAATAGGCTATCTCCCATCCAGATATTAACCAGGTTCAACCCTGCTTAACTTTTTGAGATCAGCCCAACTTGGTTCACAGCCATCAAGCATCCCATTAAAAATTGGAATAGGTTGACGTACTATAAAGGCTGGATCTGTATTAAATCAATTATGTTGCATTATATCCCAGTTGACCTAAATGGAACATCTTTGGAAAAAGTTTGAGGTCAGCTCTATTGGTATCACCTAGTTTCATCTCCTCTTTTATTACTAGTGGCACTTTTTTAAATCTTAACTCAGCACTGCAATTTTAATTGTCAAAGAAATAACATTTAACATTTACTGTAATTAATTCAAGATTATTTAGAATAACTGCACTAATTGGTATGTACCGCAAATCTGCAGCACTGCAGAATTAAAAATAAACTTCACAAAGATATAATTTATCGCTAACCCATGCTTAACAATTAAAGTTAGTTTTTAACGATTTATTTCAATCTATTTCTTTTTATTAGCTGCAACACAATAATGAGGTACACTGAATTCTGGCTTTCCAAGCACCTAGATTATAAAACATAATTATACAAATTAATTAGAAGCAAGTGCATACATTTATGCTTGTGTTTGTTAGTACAGAATATTAAACATGACAAAGGTAAAAACAAGCATACTTATTGTCAGTGGCATAAAAAGAACTAGTTCTGAAGAGATGGGATTTCAATTTACTCAGCTCCTTAACAAGAGCCGCCCAAGAATAGCATCTGTCACTGATCAATAAGCACATCAGAAGTCAGGAAGCAACTACAAAAATCTCTTAAAAGAAAAGTATGCAGGAGAAACTTCAAAGTTGCTGAACTTTTATTTATTTAGCTAAAAAAAATTGTTTCAGTTAGTTAGCTGATGTTGACATAGCCACATTATTCAATTTGCATTTTTCTTCTCACACACATCTTCAGAAATAACCATACTTCTTTTAAGTTCCTTCATGAAAGCATGGCCTCTGCACATTTGGTCTAGAATGCTCTAGAATTTTCTGGCCCTGAGTAATCCTTTCAAAATAATCTTTTGGTGTACAAAGAACTGCCTCTCACTGCCCAGGTTCAGGCAAGATAATAATAATAATAATAATAATAATAATAATAATAATAATAATAATAATAATAATAATAATAATAATAATAATAATAATAATAATAATAATAATAATAATAATAATAATAATAATAATATTTAATAATAATAATAATAATAATAATAATATGAAGAAGAAGAAGAAGAAGAAGAAGAAGAAGAAGAAGAAGAAGAAGAAGAAGAAGAAGAAGAAGAAGAAGAAGAAGTAGTTGGAAGGGACCTTGGAGGTCATCTAGTCCAACCCCCTGCTAAGGCAGGAAACCCTATACCATTTCAGACAAATGGCTGTCCAGTCTCTTCTTAAAAACTTCCAGTGTTGGAGCACCCACAACTTCTAGAGGCAGGTTGTTCCACTGGTTAATTGTTCTAACTGTCAGGAAGTTTCTCCTTAGTTCTAGGTTGCTTCTCTCCTTGACTAGTTTCCATCCGTTGCTTCTTGTCCTGCTTTCAGGTGCTTTGGAGAATAGCTTGGCTCCCTCTTCTTTGTGGCAGCCCCTGAGATATTGGAGCACTGCTATCATGTCACCCCTCACCCTTCTCTTCATTAAACTACACATACCCAATTCCAGCAACCGTTCCCTATATGTTTTAGCCTCCAGTCCCCCAATCATCTTTGTTGCTCTTCTCTGTACTCTTTCTAGAGTCTCGACATCTTTTTTACATCGTGGTGACCAAAACTGGATGCAGTATTCCAGGTGTGGCCTTACCAAGGCATTGTAAAGTGGTATTAGTACTTCACGTGATTTTGATTCTATTCCTCTGTTAATGCAGCCTAGCACTGTGTTGGCTTTTTTGGCAGCTGCAGCACACTGCTGGCTCATATTTAAGTGATTGTCCAGTAGGACTCCGAGATCCCTCTCACAGTTACTACTATCGAGCAAGGTACCACCTATACTATACCTGTGCATTTGATTTTTCCTGCCTAAATGCAGAACCTTACTTTTTTCACAATTGAATTTCATTTTGTTAGATACTGCCCAGTGTTCGAGTCTGTCCAGATCCTCCTGTATCTTAAGCCTATCTGCTGGAGTATTGGCTATATTTTCATAATGGTCAGTCCAAGCGCAGTTTGATGTACAGCTTCTTCCTCCTTCCAGCTGGGTGACCTTGAGGCAAGGTCTTGAGAAGGCACAGCGCTTATTTTCGTTTCCCCAAGCATTCTCCTCCTTCATGCCCCTCCCCACAGTTCATGGCAGTCTGTCACTGCATAGCAGCGAAACATAAGTGAGCACAAGGTGGTAGCTGACAGTTGGGAAGACTAAACCGCTGGTCCCAGTGACTGATCGAGATTGGATCCTTCAACATTATCCTGGGACACGTATCATTCGTGTCCTTCATTCGTCAACCAATATGGGAAACAGAGAGGGAACTTTTGATGATCTAACCTGAGATATGTACAAATGGTTTTGTTATTGGACTATTAATTACCCAAACACCACGTTGCTCTCTAAATATCTTGACATTTTGATGTAAAATTGGAAAATTAATAAAACTTGTTTGAAGAAAAACAGTTGTGCAAGCTTTTGACTTTGTCCCAAATGCTTGAACAAGCATTTAGAGAAGGACCAGGGGTGACGTGATAACAGAAGACTGTTATATCTCAGGGGTTGCCACAAAGAAGAGGAAGTCAAGCTATTCTCCAAAGCACCTGAAGGCAGAACAAGAAGCAATGGATGGAAACTAACCAGAGAGAAGCAACCTAGAACTAAGGTGAAACTTCCTGACAGTTAGAACAATTAACCAATGGAACCACCTGCCTCCAGAAGTCATGAATGCCCCAGCACTGGAAGTTTTTAAGAAGAGTGTGACTGAAATGGTAAAGGTTCTCCCTCTTGAGCAGGGGGCTGGACTAGAAGACCTCCAAGGTCCCTTCCAGCTCTCTTCTATTGTAAGCAAACTCTTGCAAAGCAAGAAACAGAAAAACAGGAAAAGTTAAAAGTGAGGCCACATATTTTAGCACTAATTCCAAAATTCTAAATGAAATGGGGTCTGTAAACAGGATGTGTTAAACGTATGCAGGAAAAGCAGAATTGAATCCTGAATTACTGAGCAAGCCAGATCATAATCTACATTATCTTCAAGGAACCCTGGAGAATTTATGTTCTAGTGAAGCGGAGATGTGTCCCTATTTTCACTGAGGGAATCTCAGACCCATAAATCTAATAATGGTATCTGGACAGATTCTAGCATACCTTGTACAGGGATACCTCTGTGCAGTAATAACTGGATGTCATCATAAATTTATCAAGAACAAGTCTTCCAGGATGGTTCTCATTTCTTCATTAGTCACTTCTGCAGTAGGTTGAAAGAGTGGCGTAGGCTTAATATTGCTTGAAGTCAGCAAAGCATAACATAACCTATAATGTTGTTATTAGCAAATGAGATCTGACTCCAGACACCTTGAAAATCTTAAGCTATTCATAGATACCTCAAAAATGGCATTGAGAGCATTCATTAAGAGCTCCTCATCAAACTAAAAAGAGATACTGAGTTGGGTGCAACAAGCTTCAATCCCAATCCTGCATTACTATTATTACTGTTATTAATTACTGCAGGACTAAGGCCATAATAAAGTTTATTTCTCACTTCTATTGTTATTAAAGACTTGGATATTGTTATTAAAGACTTGGATAAAGAGGTGGAAAGAATACAGGTGACAGAAAATGGGAAAGAACAGTTAATGTGCAATCCAAATAATGTTACATGTTAAAGAAGTGAAAATGAAAATTTAACAAAAAAATTGCAAAGTTCCAAAATCAAATGCACAAGTATAACAATGAGCTATCAACTCCTAGCTTGCATATATAGTTCTGAAAAAGATCTTGGAATACTAGTTGAGTCCAGCATTGTGAGATAGTTGTAAAAAGGACAAAAGTGGTTTACAGCAAAAACTGTTTCCAAATTATATGAAACTAATAAGCCTACTTTATTTTGCAATGGTACAGATGCCATCTCAAGTACTGTCTTCGCTTGACACTTTAACAAGCATCAAAGAACCTGGTATAGGGAATTGGAATGTAAGTAATCAGGGTAATCAAGGGAGGAAGGAAGGAAGGAAGGAAGGAAGGAAGGAAGGAAGGAAGGAAGGAAGGAAGGAAGGAAGGAAGGAAGGAAGGAAGGAAGGAAGGAAGGAAGGAAGGAAGGAAGGAAGGAAGGAAGGAAGGAAGGAAGGAAGGTAGGTCACCCTATTCTTCCAAATCCTCTATGGTTAGCAAGTTAGTAAAAACTGAAATGAAATTACAGGAAAACAATTGAATATTAGAAAAATCTACTTTAACAGTAAAGCACTCTGCCAATCCTACCAATTACACAGAAAGGTGGTGAGTTCCTTCAACAAATGCATTCAAGCAGAAGCCACGATACCATCTATTGTAGACATTTTAATTTGAATTTCTGCAAAGAACAAAAGTTTGGATTGATAGCCTCAATGGTACTTTCCAAATCTATGAAAACTGATGCTTCTGGGATTAACTGTTTTTCGTCTCCTGCGTCTAACTGGCAAAAATATTGGTTTGGGTCAGATCTAACAGTGAAGAGCAGTCTGCAAACATAACAATAACTTTGCAGTACTTCAACACTATACTTTATCAGGCCCAAACCCAGAAAACAATAATTGTAAATTTCAAAGCACATTCCCTCATTCATAGATTTACTGCTAGCGCTGAAATGACCTTAAGAGATAAAAGGGAATGACTGTTTCAACAATTAACCAATATTTGAATACCCAGGATAAAGTGAAAACTGAGCTTTTCAAATAAGATAAGCATAATCAAATTTTACTTCTTTTCCTTGCCTATATTCTCCATGGAATTTTCAGTCTCTGTTCAGACTTTGCTCGATTTGAGCGCAACAAAAACAAAATCTATTAATCTCTTGCTGGCTTTTCAATCACAAGATTGTTTAATAAAAATACTGCATTTCCACAATCAAATTTAACCACGAGGCTTATCTCAGCTCTCTCAAGTGAAATAAGGCCAAGCAGAAACAACTCTGGACAAGCAGAGCACATGATAACTTATTTTTACCACTCCCTTATAAAGTTATGTGCCAAGTAATAAAACTGTTCCCACAGAAAGGATGCACAGAGAATCCTTAACCAGGTTAGATTAATAGTGGCCTCACACAAAAAACGGGAACAATTTAGATTGCATTTCTAATCTAATATTCCTGATAAATATGCCTTGAGGATAAAGAATTGCAGAAGTACACAGATCACTGCTCACTCTTGCTTTCTCCAAACGTTTCTTTCTCCTTTGTGTGTAAGATTCCCAACATTTTCATGACCCAAAGTGCTCAGATGGCAAATCACCTCTGAAACCAGAATAAATTTTTAATAGGAGAGGGCTCTGAATCCAAAGGCAATGTACATCTTCCCCCTGTAGCACAATCAGCGAGGCAGGTATGTGAAATGCTTCCACCCAGCGCATAAAGCAGGACAAAATAAAAGAAAATGTAAAGATTCTCATATTTCCACAGTTCATTGTGAATGGCTAGTCATATCTTAGCTATACTCTCATCACAAGAATAACATCAATCTTGCCCCATTTAATACTTTGCCAGATACTAGAAAAAGAAAGAAAAAAGAAAGAAAGAAAAAGTATATTGACTTCTTTTTTTGGTCATAAGATGTTATTATTTTTGTATATGTTCCTAAGACTAATCAATTAATAATTATTCTATCCATCCATCCATCCATCCATCCATCCATCCATTGTTATAATAAAGATACTTCCTAAAGTGGCACAAATTCATATCATTCACATGCACAGAATAGATTGTTGTTATTCCCATTTTACAGGTGAAAATCCAATGCTCCAAATCCAATCCAAAAGCTACAGAATATACCGTATTCAAAATAGTTATTTTTACATTCAAGGAGGAGTACATTCAGTTGTGCATGTTTTAATGAAAAATGAATCTAGCTGTTGGGCTGGCTCATCAAACTATGGAAGTTTAACCCAATTTAGGGACTAGCAGAAACCCTAAGAAAGTTGTCATCATGTCAGATTTCCAAGCTTTCACCACAAGAAGGTGCAAGAAACAGCAGCTGGCCAACCTTGTTTGCCCTTGAAGTTTAACAAGGGTCAAACCTGGTTAGTTCTTGGATGGTAAAGCATCAAGAACATTCAAACTGCAGCCTAGATTGGGAAGGGGTAGAGACACCCCAGAAATATATATGGCAAACCAGATTGTCCCCAAGAAAATGTCATGATGATCAGAACCCCAGCTTGACTTGAAGGTTCTTTTAATTCTGTTGATTGTTAATTCCTTTTTTCAGTAAGGGAAGTCCATATAAATCTATGAATTTCCAAAACTCAAAAGAATATTAATCCGAGCTAAATGGATCTGAGTACTTTTTCCCCCCGTCCTCCATGATTTTCTACTGAAAATAATCACAGCATTAATAAGATGCTCCCTGGAACTTCTTCTGCATAAGTTGCCAAATGCAAACAATGGAAATTTCTGTAGAAGCAAAATAGGGCCAATGATATAATTATAGTGGATCTGTTGGCACATTCCGGGCTAATGTTATTATTTGACAACGCAAAGCTTGCACGATCTCCCAAGAGCCATAATGGAGGCTGCGTTCATCCTAATTGGTTCCAAAGCACAACTTTTCCTTAACAATCTTTCCTCAGGACCAGTAATGTTAATTTCTACAAGACTGTAAATAGTGTTTGCCGACAATAGAAACATGGTAATAAGAGGCTAGGTGAGTAAATAATATGGTTACAAAGCAGCCTATTTGCATTTTTATTTAAAACTGCCTTCGTTAAAAAACAGCTCAGATTTCTTAAGGTGGAAGGATGGTTGGTTAAGAAGTAGAGCAGTAATTACTCTCTTTAGGGGTTCTTTTATATATCCTTTAGGGAACTGGAATGAAAAGATAAGCAGAATTAGAAAGGGAATCATGTAAAATATGAAGCATACTATAAACACTCAGTAACATATTTACCATAAGCTGTGTTGACCTTTTACATTAATAGAACTTACTGTAGTGGCAATTTATTACTTAAAACTATTACAAAACCTCAACGTTAATTCAGGAGGAGATCTTTTTTCGGACAAGAATGATTAGGTGAACATAGCTAGAGACATAAACATTCTTCCATAGAAACGTGAATCCTGCAACTACAGGTTTCAGACTCTTAACACAAGTGCTTCTGTTTCTTATAGAATATAGAATGGGTTGGAAGGGTCCCTGGAGGTCTTCTAGTCCAACCCCATCTATAGTGCTAATCTCACCATAGCCTTGCCTTTCCACAATCATAAGCCAGGTTTATCAAAAAGCTTCCTTAGCCTTCCTATATTGGCCTGCTAATCCCTAAAAGATGAGTTCATATCATATGCTGAGCCTCAGATGAACAAGGAACATTTTGGCTTAGTATTATCTGTAAACCAAACTTTTCTTTCAAAGACCTCCTTTAAATGAATATTCACCGTACGTCAGACATTAAACCTAAGAGGAGCATCCTCATTGGTAAGTTTAGAAAAACGTCTAACGGTTTTATTCCCACTCAAAGTCCCATGATTTCAAAATATGGTTCTGCAAATCAGCATTTGTCCTATTTTGCGCAGTGAATGAAATCACTTGATTTCACAGGGAAGTCCCGGCAAATGATGAAAAACAAAATGGAGGAAAATTGAAGTACCAAATTAGGCCAGTCAGAACCTTCTGAAATAAATCCACCAAGTCTTCTGCTTTCCTGAGTGAATTAAGATAGGTCGCTTTCATATTTCAAAATCTAATTTCAGGCAGTGCTCGGCTCACAACCGTTGGTTTAAAGATTGTTCAAAGTTGCAATGGCACTGGGGGAAAAAAATGACAACCCTAACACAAACAACTGTGGCAGCATCCCCATGGTCACGTGATCAGACACTTGGTAACCAGCAAGTATTTATGACAACTGCAATATCCAAGGGTCATGTGCTCGCCTTTTGCAATCTTCTCAGCCAAGTTCCAACAAGCAAAGTCAATGGGGAAAGTTGGGTTCATGAGTCAGTTAAAACCATTGTCTTGCTTAGCAACCAAAATTCTGGCCTTCACTGCAGTTATGAGTCGAAGACTACCTGTGCTTTTAAGAAATTAGCTGTATTAATTAGAGCCATTAATCCACAGGTTTATTATCATGACAGCGCAAGTCTAAGGACATGCAAAGACAAAAGTGTGAAATAGTTCAGCCCTTCTCAGACCATTGATTTAATATAAATGATATCCACAATTCAGTGATGGGCCGCTTGTTCTATCGGAGTAGAAGAGGATCACCACATCTGCTATATAATTCAGAATCTTATTTTACAGTGGTTTCACTACCAACCATAAAAACTGTAACAGTGGAACTGTATAAACAAATTGAACTGTGTTTTTACTGTAAAAAACTTTTACTGCACACTATAAATATTTGTCTTCCCCTTCTCTCAGCATCTGTAATGAGAGAAAGAAAATTCATACCATATGTTTATCGTACAAGGAGAAAAACATATTTCACAATAGTTCATCCACGTTTGGGAGGCTGTTAAATTGTTTTAATTCACATCTCCCTTTTAAATGCATGCATTCCCTTATAAGTCACTCTACTGAATGTCTCGGGAGTCCAAACGCTGATGGGAATATTATAGCAACAAGACCAAAATGGGGCGGGGGCGGGGGAGAGGAGGAGAATGATGCCTTACACCAGAGGTCCCCAACCTTTTGGGCACCAGGGACCGGTTCCGTGGAGAGAGGTTTTTCCGCGGACCGGAGGGGGCGTGCTTTTTGTGTGCTGCCTGCATCCTGCGGATGGGGCTTTGCTTGTTTGTGCAGACCAGTTGCTGGCGTGCCACGGACCGGTACCAGTCCACAGACCGGGAGTTGGGAACCCCTGCCTTACACTATTTCTTGCATGATCTATATCTTTTTATCTGTCATTTTTATTTTAAACCAATGGACAGATTTCTTTGGTGCAGGATCATTGGATGCCACGCTACAGTGTCAAATTTCATGCAAAAAAGTCTTTGAAGTCAGAATAATGTTCTGCCACTCAAGAAATTTGGGAAAAACAAACAAGTACAGGTAGGCCTTAATTTACGAACACAACTGAAATCAGAATTTTTGGTGCTAAGCAAGTTTTATGCCCAGTTTTATGACTTTTCCCAAGCAAATCATTGCATTTGTTAAGAGAATGAGATGATTATTAAATGAATCTGGCTCTCCCCTCCCC
>NC_138213.1:13829773-13853883 GCF_964194415.1 Vipera berus
CTAGAGTTGCCTCAAGAGAGAGATGGGTGCCATAGAGGTCTAATAATAATAATAAAATATTTTCCACATTTCTTTCCTTATTTCTTGGAATGCAAGAGAAATGTGTAGTGTTGCCTCTTTACAAAAGATCACTTTTATGCTGAATTTTTATTCTAGTTTTCTCTAACGAGTTTAAGTTTACCACAAAAGAAACAAGATGTTTGTGTCTAACTTGTACAGGTTGCATTTCATGAACCTCTTTAAAAATATGTTTGCAATTTCAGTTGCTACAGTCTGATCTAGTGGACTTGGTGTTCTGAAGCACAACAACTGTTTCTTACAGCTTTCTGTATCATCTTAAGATGCTGTCTCTGCAACATTAAGGTTTCCAATTCAAGTGCTAGTTAATACAACTCCTTTGGCAGTCAAGATAGACCAACCAATGGCATCAAAGAGGCATAGCAAGCTAGTCTGTCATTGGTGGAAACCATACAATTTAAATAAAAGATAATTTGAAGAGAAATCCATTATATCAATAGACTCTCAACAGACAGTGCTGACAAACCAACACTTGACAAAGAATTTTTAAAAACAGTGCCCTTCTATTAGAGTTAGACCATAATCTATGGCAAATAAAATTGCCTTTTTCAATTTAAGTAGTTTATCTTCCTCCCAAGATTACTTTCAACTGATGTAAATTCTGAACATCCACTAATTCTCTCCTACTTATGCAATTCAAGTAATTAAAGTTCAATAATAACTTATTCTTTCTGCTTCAGCACCTGCATTTCATTTATGTATTTTAACAGAGTCATAAATCTGAGGTATTGTCAAAGTGCCATAATATTAGTGGAATCATCAAAGTTAATTAGTCCTTCTCAATAAACAACAGCAATCCCATTACAAAGATACTCTGAAGGTACTCCAGCTACTGTACTCTAAGATTAAATAGTATTGTGAACAATTAGGAGAGAGAGAGGGCTAATAAAGTGCTCCACTTCTGAAGCTATTCAAAATAAAGGCAACACAAAAACTTTGCTTTTCCATTCACTCCAAGGATCACAACTTTCGCATTGCATTGATTGCTTTATCACACTGCACATGAGTACACCTTCCTGAAAGAAGAAATTCACATCCTCCTGGGTAGACCAATACATGAGGATTATAGTTTCTAGCTGGAACAGGAACTACAATTTAATGTGGGTCTTCTTAACAGGTTTCTTAGCAATTTTCATCCAATGTTATCTTTTTATTAAAACACACACACACACACAGCACAGATGGAGCATCTATTCTCTTAAGAGCTCTGACCACACGAGGAAAGGTTCCTCAATCATGTTAGGTACGAATTGGGTGAGTTTAACTTCAATGGGCCTGGAGGGCATCATGTTAGGAAAGCAGAACTTTGTAGGATGTATGCTATGTCCGCCAAATGAACTGAAGATAAATTCAAGCATAGAAAGGTGACAGAACATTTTCACAAGACAAGTTCCACTTAAACATTTGAAATACACTTCACAAAGACTGGTGTCCTTCATAGACTCCCATTACAGTTAATGCAATATGTTTACAACCACATTACTAGTAGTACGTTCAGTAACAGTAAATAACTTGTATTTCGTCTATTAAAAGTTGAATCAGTATCTCCTTCAATTTGGGCCTAAATACTCAACTTTGCAACTGCCTGTATTCGTATCAAAATTTTAAAGGAATCATATATTCCAGGAGTCCCCAATCTGTGGGCTATGGCCCACTACCAGGCCATGGCCTACTGGCCACCCGGCTACAGAAAACGGGGCTCCGCATGCTGCAAACGGGCTGTTAGCACCCACATGATACTCGCCCCATTTTTGCTGTGCAGGCACTAGCACTGCCCCGTTTGCGTCGCGCGTGCTCACAGCCATGTTTGTGTGCGCACCCATGTGCGTGTAAAATGCTTCCCCCTCCCTTTCCCCCCAGTCCTCCAACCGAGAAAGGTTGGAGACCTCTGATATGTATATCCCATCCCTCTTTATCCTCTTTTCCATTTTCTGTCTTCAGATGTGTAAATTTAATCTTCGCTTTAAATTATAAACTTTCTCAGAGTTAGGGCCTGTCTTGTTATTCCAAACATTTCCAATGAAAGAAATTATATATTAGGAATGAGAGAATTTTTTTCAAAGATGAGATCCAATACAGTGATATTTCCTCTCATGGACAGAACCTCAAGGGTTGTTTCCTTTCCAGCCCAAAGTCAAAATGCTGATTTGCTCGGGCATTTAATTTTTCTGTACATCTGTCTGTCTGTCTGTCTGTCTGTCTGTCTGTCTGTCTGTCTGTCTGTCTGTCTGTCTGTCTCTCTCTCTCTCTCTCTCACACACACACACACAATCTATCTATCTATCTATCTATCTATCTATCTATCTATCTATCTATCATCACCCATCTCACTCTGAGTGACTCTTAATTACCAGATTTGTTCAGTTGATGTGTCTATATTTTATTAATGTCATTTTAATTTCTCATTTTTAGGTGGCATCTTTTTCAACATTATGCACCAAGCGTGGAGCTTAGGAGTTTGAAGCAGGAATTTCTGAGCATTTATAAGCTTTAGAGCATAAATTTGCGTATTTACAAAGCACAGGTCCTTACCCATTCTTTCAAGATCTGGCGCACGGCCTCATCAGCTCTTGAGGTGTCTCGGCAGGCAAGAATGACATGGGCACCATGGAGGGCAAAGGATTTTGCTGTTTCAAAGCCTGTCACAAAACACATATTGAGAAGACACAGTAAGGTACACAACATTGGGTCATCAGGGAACTAGGTCTGCCTGGGTCCTAAGACAGTTACTCATTTAGCATTTGTTGGAAATGTTTATTCTCCTGACTCATCAAATTTCAAGCTAGCTTACAAAATCTGGAGCCGGTACAAAACAAAGTCAACTTAAATGCATACAGTAGATATAGAATAAAAATAGCAGCGTTAAACTTGGCAATCAGCTTTTTTTCTGCTTCAGATGTGAATTCATTAGCGTGATTAACTGTTGCTCTTTTGCGTTTTATCCATTTCCTTTGAGATTTTTCAATTACAGGTTTCTTTTAAAAAGTGCTTCAGCTAACATTTTAAATACTACACAGACTTTGGGAGCAGAGTTACTTGCAGCAATCTAAGGAAAGGGGACGGCAGCGTAAAAAAACCGCTGTAAATGAATCAAAAAGCCAAGTCAAATCAACACGACCGAAACTCTTTAAAAACTGACAAGATCTTAGTACGTGACTTAATCCTCTATCTCAGTTAGTGCAAACACCTCACGCTTGAGGAGGCAACGGAGAAAAAGGACCTGTTTCAATTTCTATCCCTTGATGTGAGGGGATGAAGTCAGGGTCCCTGGCTGCTCTTCCTAAAAGTAGACACAATATTTATTTATTTACTTCTTTCCCACTTTTATTGTTTTTTGCAAAGAACTCAAGGCGGTGAACATATACCGCGCACCCTTCCTCCTCCTATTTTCAATTATTTAAATCCCCCCCCTACTAAACCCTCCTTATGTATACCTGTGCACGGCGAGACAAACGAATCTTGCGAGTTTACCAGATGGATGGCATAGGCAACAAAGCTATGACAGAATTGGGTAGTCCTGCTAGAAATACTTTGAAACCTCCTAAGCATTTTGTTGTGAAGAATCTACCCGCAAATAAGAAATTGGCATTATATTCCAAGTTAATACTTTCCAACTAGAAAGACTCAAATTAGCACTTGAATATTCAACACAACAGATAATACAACTGGGGTGGGGGGGAAATGACAATTTGTTCCTCTTTTGTTTTATGCAGGATTGGTTTAAATCTTATTTATTTAAAGGAAAAACACTATTAAGTATACGCAGCTTCACTTCTAGCAGTACCCTGGGGCAAGACAAATTTAGTTTACAACATAGGGTTTAACTTAAGATTAAAGAAACAACATCTTACATAAATTTATACCATTCTGTGCAATTACATGCTTAGAGTGTTTAAGTCTAAGCAATTTCTCTTCCTTTTGAAAGCCATTCATTGTATCAGGCAACTTTAATTATCTGAGTAATTCACCGCACGCAGATGAATCTAGTTTTCAACATATGCAAAATACTTTTCCCTGTTTTAATTCCACTGAGCAAATGCAAGCAAGGAAACTTTCTGAAGATAGTTGCTGAGCTGCTCCATTTTTAGTGGGCCATATGCTTTACTGTTTTAATAAAATAAAGATTGATATTTAAAAGCCATTTACATTTGTTTCAAAATTGGTTTCATACTGTAATGCAAACAAATAGCACTTAGTTACTAAGTTTAACTACTCCCCAGCAAATTTCTAACAGAAGATCAGAAGTGCTGAAAATTAAAATGGTTGAAAATTAAAACTAGTGCCTTCCTTTTCCTGTAAATCAGGGGGTCTTCAAACTTGGCCCTTTTATGACTTATGGGCTTCAAATCTCAGAATTCCTCAGCCAGCCTGCCTGGCTGAGGAATTCTGGGAGTTGAAGTGCACAAGTCATAAAAGGGTCAAGTTTGAAGACCCCTGCTGTAAATCTTCCCAATTCTGTCCATTGAAGTACTATTTTTATCTTGATTTTTTTTACTTCAGTTCCAAAGTCTTTATCAAACAGTAGAGCGTAAAATAAATTAGAATGCCCAATTAGAAACGATATAGTACACCTCAAGGAATAAGTTGATCAATCAACAGAGTTAATTCCTACAATGATCTTTCTCAGAGACTCTTTTCAATGGAGACATCAAACACTGGACAGAATTTTTCAAAAGTGGAACAAGATTGCATTATTTGGGTTTAGAGCACACCAGAAATATTTTGAGGAAGCAGAAAAAACATTTTGCACTTTCCAGCTATCCAACTTAACCCAATCGTGCCCCAAAACTGCTGAGACCCCAACTCTGCTTTCCCATCCCAATTCTCTATCAGATGATGACTAAATCAACTGAAGAAACTTATTAATTGGATTTGTAAAGACCACTAAGCTATTAGGAGGTTTAAAGGATGTAGTTTTAAAGTAGCTGTCATCAAAGTTGACAGCAGCCAGAGAACAACTCAAAGAAGTAATGTAAAATCGGAAGGTATGGAGAGAGCTGGCCCATAGAATTGACAAGAGTTGGACACAACTCAAAGGGATAACAACATCACCACTGTGATTTATAAACAAAACATACTGTGGGGATTAGCATGATATGTGAGCCTATATGTGTCACTTATTCAACCAACGAGGTTGAATGTCATTCCAAAAAAACCATGATTAAGTTAATCATAAACTTAATGCAACAAAAGCAGAATGCTTTTTTTCAGAAGTACATATTTCACATTACTTGTCTGCTTTATGAACTGATTTGGCAAACCATATATTTACAAAGCACTGGATTCTGTAAAGTTTGACAAAAACTTAAATTGTATCACATTTAATACAATAATTTGAACATGTTTCTAAGTTTCCAGTGCGTGCATTTTGCACTGAAGATGAAATACGGGCAATATATATGGGCTAAATTCCATTGTTATTTTAAAATAAAACCCAGCATCAGGTATATTAAGAGTTGTTCATTTTTAAAAATTGGTTTGAACCAGGCAAGATAGAATTTTGATATCTGTTACTGTGGGAATAAAAATAAGTACCTCTGTATATGGTATAAATATATACACGCACAGTTTTTAGACCACATAGAGCTCCAGTTGTAAACATTTAAACCATATACTTAATAAGTACCTCTGTATATGGCATAAATATATACACGGACACAGTTTTTAGACCACACAGAGTTTGTTTTAAACCATATACTTTCTTTAGAAATTGCAAAAATATATTTCACAGATATATAGAATTAGGCACAAAAATGTGTAATTTAATAGGTATTTTCAGAGAATTATTGAGATATCGAGGTGGATCGCTGGGCAATGGGGGATAAAAGGCAGAATATTTTGATATAGTAAGATTATCTATATGAGGCTGCTTTTGAGAAGCACTCAAAAATGTCAGCGATTCAAAAATGTAATAGCCAGAATATTGCCTGGAGCTAGTTATGGGAAGATGCAATTTCTTCATTACAACAGTTTCATTGGCTTATGAAACTGTCTGTTCCCAGACAATTTAGAAAGCTGTCTATAAATGTTGAAGCCTCAAAAGGCTTAGAGATAAAATATCTAAAGAATCAGTACGAATTTGGCCATTTACTTTTCATTATTTGATAAGAATCTCCCTAGTTATTAAAATCTTGTGTAGAGGCTATCATTCTGGTCCCATTAATCTTTGACTTACATTGCCTTGTATTCAAGAACGTACCTTCACAGAGGTGATACCTGTTCTCACATCTGCTATTTTCTGGCAGCATTAGTTTCTCCAGTAAGCATTTGACTAAATCATGAGTTTTAAACTCATGATGTAGTTTTAAAATAGTTTGCTACCAGATTTTGAAATCTTTTTTTATAGTGGAGAAAGTCACCATGGTAAACGAATGCAGGAACTACCGTATATATATTTTAGAGTCGGTGTACCTTAACCATTTTAGACAAACGGATGTCCAGTCTCTGCTTAAAAACCTCCAGCAATGGAGCACCCACAACTCCTGAAGGCAAGCCATTCCAATGGTTGATTGTTCTCACTGTGAGTAAATTTCTCCTTAGTTCTAGGCTGGTTCCCTTCTTGATTAATTTCCATCCATTGCTTCATGTCCTGCCTTCAGGTGCTTTGGAGAACAGGTTGATTCCTCTCCCCTCAGATATTGGAAGACTGCTATCATGTCACCCCTAGGCCTTCTTTTCATTAAACTAGACATACCCAATTCCTGCAACCAAATATCAAATACAAAGTGGAGTTTTACACAAGGCTAGGCAGCCATTTTTCCCAGCTGCAATTAGTTTAGGAAATCTTTAAAAGTGCCTGAAATCTCTCTTCCCCCCCCCCCTTCCTTTAAAGTATTGTGCTTTGCTCATTTTATAGCCCCCACTTAGATTTCTTTTCCTTTGGACAACCTACTACAACCTGCATTTTTTTGTTTTGCAACTGAGAACTAGAAGAACATTTAGAGCAAAGAAAAAATTGTCACCTACTTTTGCAATTAAAACAAGTGACTGAAGTTGCCTTCTGGACAACGACAGCTATGAGTATAAAAATAGAGTGTTGGTTTTTTGTTGTTGTTTTTTTTTTTTTTGCTCCCTCAGAAAAAGAAACAGGACCCAAACTCATAATTGCATCTTCTTTCAGATGTAGCAATTCCTGGCCAGCTCCTGTGAGCAGGCCTACTGCAGAAGAGAGTCCTAATTAAGCATTAAGGAAAAACAAAATCAGCTGCATGTTTTAAATCTCCTTTTGGCAAGTACAATAGTGCAATATTAATACAAGCAGTTTCATAAAATTAAGAAGGCGTATTTCATCTCCGATGGAATTAGAAGACTGTTTTGTCAGCTAAAACGACGCTGGATCCTTCAAGCATTAAGCCAACACATTTTCTCAAGAGTTGAGGAAACAAGTGCAACTTCAAGAGGGGAAAAAAATGGAACAAAATGGCAGTTTCCTTACACAGGGCTCCATTTACTGTATCCCTTTACACACTTACAATGATTTTAAAAAACTTTATTAACAAAAGTACTAATACCACTTTACAATGCCTTGGTAAGGCCACACCTGGAATACTGCATCCAGTTTTGGTCACCACAATGTAAAAAAGATGTCGAGACACTAGAAAGAGTACAGAGAAGAGCAACAAAGATGATTGGGGCACTGGAGGCTAAAACATATAAGGAACGGGTGCTGGAACTAGTGAAGGACACCAGGATGTCAAGTCCAATTCACCAAATCCCTGAAAGATTTCAGATAGGATTCTTATAAGTACAAGAACTTTTAAATGATGCTATAGAATTATCCTTTAATCAGTTACCTGCGTGAAGCAAGCTTTTGCATATCACCCAAGAAAGCTGTCAAGTTCATGCTTCGTAAGCCAAGCAAAATAAAATGCCCACGATAACTTCAGAAGTTCTAGGAAGTGTTCTTCTTTAAAGGCACAATTTAAAGGCAAGTATTAAAAGCTGCATCCATTGATAGATCAATTATCATTCCATATATTTATGTGGGAACAAAGGTGGTTGCAAAGAAAAATGAGTGTGGAACGTATGGAAGTGTAGAACCTCTCTATGCAGTACATGCATCCTAAAGAGGAATTTTGAGGATCTTCCTTTCAATGTGAGATTTGAGAACAGGGAATGTTTGTTCTGCTCAGTGTTTTTGTTCTATCTCTATGAACTGGGTGCTGTTAGAGAGACACATGGCACCGTCTGTAATTACATCACTGTTTTCTACATATTTGCACGTTCTAAGTTCACCTGAACACCACGTAAAATAAAATTACTTGTGTAATTCCTCATGATTATTTTGCTGTATGGTTTCTTTTTAATTTTGTCAAAGAGGGAATGGAAATTATTCAGAATCCTTTTGGATTGGAACGGGATAAAAGCCCTAATAATCAAGCAATAATGTTGATTACTCAGGGTGCTAAAGGAACAAAATATATTCAAAATGCACTTCCACAACTAAGCAAGTCGCATTTCATTTCATTAGATTATTTCTGGGGGGTGGGGGATAAAATTGAATCCCAAGTCTTCTAAGGTTTGCTAGAACACTCCCAAGAATGACATATGCTACTGTGGCACAGAGTGTAATGATATTTGCTGATTGTATATTTCTGAATTTTCTGTATTTCAGTTATCTTCAGATGCACACGTGTACCTGATCATAAAACGTCTGATTTCAAGCAAGTTTAAAAGTCACTTGATGTTCATATTTCAGGTGACTGTTCTAAGCAATTGGGAATAGTCGCACCGCAATTACATTTTTATTGTGGACTGTTCTACCTTGTTCCCAACTAATTTTGTTTTAGTTTTATTCTATGAAATATATAATGCCTTTCAATGTAACATTAAAACTGTAAAATAGGTTAGATAACTCTTGCTACAAAAACAGACTTGCTAATTCAAATGCCTCCTTTGGATAGGACAATGTCTCTGTCTGTCTGTCTGTCTTTCTCTCTCTCTCTCTCTCTTTGTGTGTGTTTGTGTGTGTGTGTTTGGAAAAGCCAAATTGCTGCTTCAGGAGCCATATGCCAGCAACAGAACATTTCTTAAAATATTTGACCCTGAACTGCATGTTTTGCCAAAGTGAATCCTTTTGAAACTCCTTGTGCCTATCAAGAAGAAATTCTGCCTAGCACCCTGCCCACCCTGGAGAAACTTTCAAGATACAGAAATTATTCATGGTTATTTGCCACAGCACCATACCAAATAGAAGGACCACGTTCTTGATGAAAATCTTCACTTTCAGAGAAGCGTATCACACATGCTGTGTCTAGGGAGCAAGGTAATCCCCTTACGATGCTCAGAAAGACATTCCCTCTATGTGATCCAGCCAGAAGATAGAACATTTAATATGTTTTCCATCACCCTCTGGAAGGACTCTTGCAGCCCAAGAAACCAATTTAGCATAGACTTTACTCAGTTTTAGAAAAAAAAATTCCCGTCATAATCAAGTTTATTATTCCTTAAAGTTCCTGTTTATATCACCTGCGCCCTACTTTTAATGATCTGCCAACCACAACTTGTGAAGAACACGGAAAGGAAACAAGGCTTCTAATTCAGCTTCACTTCCAATTGTAATAATCCCACCTCCAGTACCAATTTACACAGATCCCTTTTAATCCCAAAATGTGATCACATCTGCCACTTTGGTTCCAATCATCGCATTTTCTCTTTCCATGTGTCTGCCTTCTGACAAGCCTAAAATAAAATTTAACACAAATGCTACACGACCTAGTTTTGCATACTTCATGTACCATTACTGATTGTTTCCATTTCAGGCACCAACTTTAACAATAATAATAATAATAATAATAATAATAATAATAATAATAATAATAATAATAATAATAATAATAATAATAAAGCTTTCTCCTAACCACGAGGCATTGTGTAAAAAATACAACTTCCCTGTGTCCGAAAAGTCATGGGAACATAGGGTGGAAAAAGTTGTCGAGAATGAGATCTTGTGGGACTTCCAAATACAGACAGATCGCCATTTGGAACACAACACGCCAGATATCGCAGTCATAGAGAACCAAAGTGTACAGTTTGGTGTATTGCTGTACCAGGAAATGCCAGAGTCGAAGAAAAAGAACTGAAAAAAAATTACGAAATACCTGGCCATCGAAACGGCGCGATTATGGATGAAACGTGTAACAGTGATACCCATTGTCATTGGGGCATTGGGAACTACAGTATGTCCAAAACCTTTGCAAAATACATCAAGAAATTGCAGCTTCCTGCAATAACTCCAGCAAAGCTACAAAAAACTGCGCTACTCGGAACATCTTACATTTTAAGGAGATACCTGGTGGATACCTAGGATGCTGGCAGCAACCCGTGTCAACCATTAGTGCCAGGCAATTTGAGTGCTCAGTTGACTGAGTTTCATGTTTTATGAATAAAAGTTTTATAATAATAAAAAGCTTTCTCCTAACCACGAGGCATCACAGAAAGGGTTGAGAGAGGAAATCAAATCTAAAGATCCCTTCTGACCTGTCTGCTTTCTCTTCCCGATGTCTTCAAAAGCAGATGCAGCCGTACAATGGCATTGCTGTATTTAGCCAGCTGCTCACAATAGCAGTGCCTAATACAACTCGAAAACAAAGCAAAATCAAACTATACACCATTCAAATCCCTTGCAAAAGAAACATCCAAGTAGTTACAGATTTGTGCAACTAGCAAGAGGGCAAATACACAAACGTTGTGTGATGGACTACACGAAGCGACAATTTCCCAGGAAATAAGGAGCACAGTCCAGAAAGGCAGCACAATCTAACACTGGACAGGAGACAGAGGAAGAGAGTTAGGATAGCCAATTCATAGACTCTCTCAGGATGGTATCCATTTAGTCCGGCAAGATTCTGTCTATTGGATGTAGACAAATAAAAGACTGAACTTTGGCTGGATTTTCTTTGTCATTCTTGGGCTAAGCTTGACACATTCTGCTTCTTTTTTTTATTTTTCTTTCTGATTTCCTTTCCCTTCTGTCCAACTCTGCAAAATGTTGGGAAGAAATTGTGTTAAGGCTCTCAGGGGCTTCATCCATTTATTCAAAAGCGAGATTACTTTCTGAAAACTGAACCAAATTTAGCATGGAGGAAACTGTCAGCCAAAGAAATTCTGAGTTTCAAAATGGGCCTGATCCAAGCAGGACTGCCGGGGGGCGAGGGAAAATCTCCAATGGATTTCTGTAGTAGAGAGGCTGGACAGTAGCTCAGAAGGTTATCCATCTGTCCATTCTAAGTCCTGCCTTCGTTTTGTTCCTAGTCGTGTGACTTGTAGCCAAGTTTAAAAATGGGAAAGAATCGCAGGAGGTGAGTTCTATAAACTTTTTTTTACCCATTCTACTCCAATCTCAAATTCCACGATAGGCAGAAGGAAAGACTAAGTAAAATTTGAGAACCAAGCATTTAACATTCCCTTTGGTGTCTATGGATTTAACTGCACTCTTTTCAAGTATTGACGTTTAAATATTTTCTTTCATAAACTCACTCAGGAATAACAAGTATTAAATTTAAGAAACTGAAAGCAAAATGATGTTTAACTGGGCAGTTTCCATTTTTGCCTGCAAATTCATTCATGCAAGAACAAAGGTCGCGTAATTAATTCTGTGGCACGCAGGTTTTCAATTATATTAAATCTCAAAGGCAAAAAAAGGTTTAGTGAAAAAGTAGATGACAGCGCAAGAAGTCTATTTTTCTTTCTTTCCAGCCTTTCAAAATGTGAGTCTACAGGTAGTCCTCGTTTAGTGACAGTTAGGACCAGCAAAATAGTCACTAAGAGAAACTGCAACTGTGGTTATGATCTTGCTTCAGTTTTCTTTTACTTTACAGACCTACCAAGGTCAAAAATGTGACAACTGGTCATAAAGTTACTTTTTACATCACCATTATAACTGTGATTGTTAAATGAGGCAGGCAATAACATGAGGATTGCCTGTATTTGCAAAACCTTTTTTCAGTCTAGTGAAAAGCACTAGGTGTGATAGCAGTGTTCCAAAATTTGAGGGCTGTTAGGTCAACCTATTCTCCAAAACTCCTAGAGACAGAACAAGAAGCAATGGATGGAAACTAATCAAGGAGAGAACCAACCTAGAATGAAGATGAAATTTCCTGTCAGTTAGAACAATTAATCAGTGGAAGAATTTGCCTCCAGAAATTGTGGGTGCTCCATCACTGGAGGCTTTTAAGAAGAGACTGGACAACCATTTGTCTGAAATGGCATAAGTCTCCTACTTGAGCAGGGGGTTGGACTAGAAGATCTCCAAGGTCCCTTCCAACTGTGTTATTCTGCTCGAGAAAATGACAAAAGAAGTCTAGAAGTACCACGCAGGTCTTGAAAGACCACAGACAGATTGTCGCACACATACAGAACTCCCTACATGAGGTTTCAAGGACGTACAAAAAAGTTTTAGATAAAGACAAAGGTTAGTGCTTTGATAACCACATCCATCTTAGCCTTCGGTTAAAAATACGGGGCTGCTATTAACTCACACTGTGTTTCATCCTGCCAGGCATGTTTGCCAATAAAGTTGAATTCAATTATTAGTAGAGATTAGTTCCTATACCTTTCCACTTCTGAACTTTAGCACCAGCAATTAAAATATAAAATAGCCCAGTCAAAACTAATCTTTGTTTTGGTCAAACTTTCTAAGAGCTTCCATATCACCTGCCAATATTATTTTTCTAAAGAACAACAGAGCCCTCTAGTGGCAACCAAAAAAAATCTACCAAAATGGACCAGGACCACCAAATATACACATTAACAGCATTTTTATGATGCTTTTCTATGCAACAGAGCCAATAAAGAGTAACAAATAGAGGTTTGTTTACCAAGAGATTAACATTTTAAAAATGTGTTTATAATAAGAAATTGAGATTGACCGTGTCACCTTTTTTACTGAAATACACACAAAAAAAGAAAAAGGTTTTTTTTTCTTAACTTAGCTGCAGAAACACAAAAAGGACAGTGAAGATGTCTTTCGAAAACTGGAGGTGATTTTAATACATGGCTTAGGAATGTTTTAGGGTAGACAATAAAACATGGTTATTAATTGTTGGACTGAATGTGTGAAGGTGGATAATTCCAGTGAATGCAGGAGACAAGACACATGCTCCTGAAACCTTTTGGCATTCACACAACCTCTTGTTTTAGTCACACTACGGGTAATTGGTAATTATGGGAGACTACATACTAAGGAAGGGATATCCAGAAAGCTAAGGCTTTCTTGAACCCTAAACCAACCTGGAAAGCATGCTAGGAACCATTTTACCTGTCCTGGGGAGGAAACACTGAGGATTTTAAAAACCGAAATAGCACTAGGTTAGAGGAAGTCAGTCTAAATCAGAGGTCTTCAAACTTGGCCCTTTTATGACTTGTGGACTTCAACTCCCAGAATTCTTCAGCTAGCGTGCCTGGCTGAGGAATTCTGGGAGTTGAAGTCCACAAGTCATAAAAGGCCAAGTTTGAAGACCCCTGGTCTAAATAATCTAGAACATTTGTTATTTAGAGACCAAGCAAGAACAAATTTCCCTGTGTGGGATAGTTCCTAGCCATCATTTCTTAGTAGATAAACTTAATGAGGTAGAGGTTTGTTCTCCGAGCTTCTGGGTTGTTTTCCCGAATGTTTCCTTCCCTAGCTTGATAACGAAACGTTCAGAAACCAGCCCACAAGCTCAGAGCATAAACCTCCACCCTCATCCTACACTCGAGCTACAGATATTTGCCACTCTCGCAAGACAGCCTTACGTCTGCATTTCGTTCCCCAACAAAATAAGAAATGTCCCAGTGGTTTAGAAAGCTAGTAATTGAGTTCCCATGCAGATAAAATATTCTGGCATCTAAAGCTAAGTTGAAACTAATGAGATTGTTTTCTTGAATAAAGTTTAGATTATCAGCCAGGAGAGGGCGGTATCCAGATGGCCCGACAGGCCGCTTAAATGCAATTATAGCTTTTACATTTACCGTACCTATCAGCAGCTCCTGAAAAAACCCTTATCTCTTCTTGGCCTTACAAGTGGGTGTATAACCAAGGCAAGCATCTTTAATGTGCTACAGATAAGATACAGCAAGCAGACCTACACATGACATGAACAAAATTCCAGGTTTGGATCCAACATGCATACATTGTATAAGGCAGGGGTCTTCAAACTGGGCAACTTTAAGACTTCTGGGATTTGAAGTCCACAAGACTTAAAGTCGCCCAGTTTGATGTCCCCTGGTATAAGGGAAGGAGGGTGGGAAGAAGGGAGGAAGATCCAACACTCAATGCTGGTTGAATGCAACTCACTCAAGGTTGATTGCAGCCTTGACTTACCTATTCCTGCATTTGCTCCTGTGATGATGATCACTTTGCCACTCAGGTCTCGGCCTTCTAATACTTCCATTGCAGTGGTATTGCTGTCATACTTCTGCTTCACGTTGATTTTCATGGGATTATCTTCCACCGTGAATGCCATTCTGGGATCAAGGTATGTGGTCCTTTTGTTTATATGACTTTGAAGTAAAACAAGAAGCATTTTTCCATGTGAATACCTCATTTTATTACCACAAGCACAATACACACCCATACATTAAATCAAAACGTAAACTCAGCCTTCAGGTAGTCGAGAGAGTCATTTCAATCAAACCAAAGATACCAGGATTTTTTTAAAAAGTTTCATAATTCAGAGAAGTACAGCAAATCAAAGATCCAACACTCAATGTTGGTTGAATGCAACTCACTCAAGGTTGATTGCAGCCTCAACTTACCTATTCCTGCATTTGATTCTTTGATTCTACTGACTTTGCTTCAGTAAAGAGAGAATAAGAGAATTGGAAGGGACCTCGGAGGTCATCTAGTCCAACTCCCTGCTCCAGCAGGAAACCCTACACCACTTCAAACAAATGGCTGTCCAATCACTTCTTAAAAAGCATTGGACCACCTATAACTTCTGAAGGCAAGTCATTCCACCGATTAATTGTTCTAGCTGTCAGGAAAAAGATCAGCTATCTAATTTAGATCTCTACAACAACTACATCAATGACAACCATCTTGCAATTTTTCAGAAGAGGTCTTGGTATAAAAATGCAGTGTGAGTCAACAAAAATGATTAAAAATACAATGAGTTCCTGGAAGGAGAAACTCAAAAACAAAACAAAACAAAAAACTTCACAGAAAGCTTCTAATCACATATCTCTTTTGCATGATCTAAAAATCCAGTTGTCACTTTAGGATACCCAAACTTGGTTAAATCAAAGCAACACAGCAACTACTCACACGAACACAAGTCTTCCTTTTGCTACGGCTCCTATGCTGAGTAACTTCTCACAGTGTATGAAAATGTTTCTAAATTTCCAACAGGACGTCTCATTTCTTAAGGCTGTTTAACAAGTCAGCTTTAGCATTCCAAAAACAAAAGCTTCTAATTTAAATAAAACTTAGGTGTGGCTTTGTGAGGGTGTAGAATTAGATTATATAGCAATAGCACTTTAGACTTATATACAGTGCTTTACAGCCCTCTCTAAGTGGTCTACAGAGTCAGCATTTTGCCCCCAACTGGGTCTTCGTTTTACCCACCTCGGAAGGATAGAAAAGGTGAGTCAAATTTAAGCTGTCAGGATCGAACTCCTGGCAGTGGGCGCAGTTAGCCTGCAATACTGCATTCTAATCACTGTGCCACTGTATGTAGAGAATATCAGGCAAAACAAATTCTTTCCTCAAATTCCTTTTAAAAAAAATATATATGCAAAAAGGATAGTCTAAACCAGGGGTCCCCAACCTCTGGTCCGTGGACTGTACTGGGCTGCAGCATGCCAGCAAACCATGCACTCTCTGGTCTGTGGAAAAACTTTTCTCCACGGAACCGGTCCCTGGTGCCCAAAAGGTTGGAGGCTTCTGGTCTAAACCAATAAAGGAGACTAATTGAAGCTCAGGGTTGAAATGAGGGGTCCCTGGTGCCCTCTGAGCTTGGTAACCTCCGAGAGCCTAAACATAATATATATTGTGGGGTCCCCGGTGCTCTTCTCAGCCTGGATCTTTTCTTGCAGACATTTCATTACCTAACTAGGTAACATCACCAGTGCATTGATGATGTTACCTAATTGGGTGATGAAACTTTTGCAAGAAAACAGCCAAGCTCAGAGTACCAAGGAACCCCCACAATTCAATCCCAAGCTACAAATATTCTCCTCTATTGGTATAATATAAATTATTTAAGTTTTTGGCCAGCTTTTGCCCAATTAAAAAA
This sequence comes from Vipera berus, assembly GCF_964194415.1. Taxonomy (NCBI): domain Eukaryota; kingdom Metazoa; phylum Chordata; class Lepidosauria; order Squamata; family Viperidae; genus Vipera; species Vipera berus. Next base: position 13,846,066 of record NC_138213.1, read on the forward strand.
TGGAAAAATCTGGCTGCCTATTTATAACCTCTCCACTTTTAAAGGCCCATTTCCATAAACTAAGGAAGAGGACTTATTTTGTGTCACTTCTAAGCCGTAGGATGACCTCCTTTAAAGGAACAGTTCACATTCACCCTTCCAGATTCTTTTATATAAAAAAAGGCATCAAGACACATTTATTTTTTGCTTAGTCTTTGAAACCAGTGCTTCATCACTTTTAATATTTTTAAACACTTGTCCTGGATTTTATGAGTTTATTGTTTTGCCTTGCCTTGCAACTTCTTAATCCTTCTTCACAGCAAGGCAGAAGAAAGTAATTAATAATTTCAGCATACACTGGCAAACCCCAGTGTCTGTTATAAAGGCAGACAGAAATATGCAAAAGGGCTGCACACTTACTTCATCTTAACAAAATGTATCAGCAGAGGATTTAATCAACAACAGAGGCAACCTAATAGTGTTACATATATTTTCCTTGTCATTACTTTTAATAGAAAGTAAACGCACATACTTTTAAGAGGATTTGTTTCTTGTCATTCTGTTACACTTCAAAAATATCAGTTAACACTTCTTTGAAGAAAAAGAGTAGTTTACATTCTTATGTTGCTATTTAATTTATATGCATACACTGTTACTATTATACAGGTTTTTAAAAAAAATAAACTTGACCTGTTGTACTAACAAACATGGTAAACAGAACGTCTTCCTAATAGTTAACACCTACTATTGTAACTTATTCTCAACCATGTTTCCTCTGCTGAGTTGTTTTCATTCTAAATCCACAAGTCTAAAGTCTTATTCCAACAATCTGTTCTTTTAGTCCCTCTTAGCTCCCTCAACAGAAAGCTTACTGATGGCTCAGTCAGAAAGCAATAAACTGTGTTAAAAAGCACTGGACTAGTTCTGTGACAACTTAGATCTAAATCCCCATTCATTTCTAAAGCTTATTTTGGTCAATTAGGTAAGATAACCTTTATTGTCATTTTTTTTTATTGTGAGCACACTGGCCCAACATTAAAAATGAAATTCTGTCGCCTGCTCTCAAAAGAAAGTATATATCTACCCAAACACATACATAACACACATATATGCTATACACTCACACACATACACACACACACACCCCTACACACATACATGTATATACACACATATATATATATATATATATTAATCACTGTCTAATTTGAATACATATCGGAAAGAGGAAACTTGAGAGTTCACAAGGTTGATGCTATATGGAATGAAACTGTGGCTGAATCTGGATGTTCTCCTTCGAAGCCCCCTCCTCCCAGAAGGTAACAAGGAAAACAGGTTGTAAAGAGGATGCCTAGCGTCCCAGGCAATCCTGCGGACCCTGTTCAAACAATGCTTCTGTGCCATGTCCTGGATGGGAGGGAGGGAACTGCCAATGGTCTTTTCGGCCATCCTCACCACTCTCTGCACCACCTTCCTGCCCAAAGCAGAGACACTTCCAAACCAGGCAGAAATGCCATATGACAGGAGGGTTTCAATTGTCCCTCTATAGAAAGTGGTGAGGACAGGGGGGGGAAAGATGCACTTCTCTCATGTGACACAGAAAATGCAGGCACTGCTGTGCCCGCTTCACCGATGTCTCCCTGTTGAACAACCAAGCTAGCCTACTCATTAGCTGCACGCCCAATGATGATTACACTAAAGCAGGGCTAGGCAACCTGGGCTCTTTTATGACTCATGGACTTCAACTCCCACAATTCCTGATGACTCAGGAATTCTGGGAGTTGAGGTCCATGAGTCACAGAAGAGCCCAGGTTGCCTACCCCTGCACTAAACCATAGCATAGTTTTGGTTTAGTTTAATGTGTTAGCTCAGTTCTCCATGGTTTAGGGCTTAGTGTGTGAATACAGGTAGTCCTCGGTTTACAACAGTTCACTTAGTGAGCATTTGAAGTAACAACGGCATTGGAAAAAGTGACTTATGACCATTTTTCACACTGCAGCATCCCATGGCCACGTGATTTACATTCGGATGCTTGGCAACTGACTCACATTTGTGACGACTTTGTCCCGGGATCGCATGATCCCCTTTTGCAACTTTCTGACAAGCAAAGTCAATGGGGAAGCCGGATCCACTTAACGACCATGTTATTAATTTAACAATTGCAGCATTTTCACTTAACAAATGTGGCAAGAAAAGTCATACAATGGGGCAAAACTCACTTAACCAATTTCTCACTTAGCAACATAAATTTTGGGCTCAATTGTGGCCTTAAGTTGAGAACTACCTGTACACCCAATCACAGGCACCCAAAACCTGTGAGGTCATTCATGCAAGCCAAGGATAAAACAGACTGTGGCACTGTGCAAGCAACCATTAGCCATCCTCAAAGAATGTTTTAAGGACAAAAGAGAAAGTCTGCAATAACTATGTTGAGCTCCCGAAGGAGCCTTAATAAATGAAAGCAACTTTTTAAACTTTGTGCAATGCTACCTACATTTACAGTTAAAATGTTTCTCTAACCTTAAAGATCGTTGAACTGTCAGTCTTCAAGCTAGGCCAGGGGTCTTCAAACTTGGCAACTTTAAGACTTGTGGACTTCAACTCCTGGCTGGCTACGGAATTCTGGGAGTTGAAGTCCACAAGTCTTAAAGTTGCCAAGTTTGAAGACCCCTGAGGTAGGCCCAGTCAGGAAACTGGTAACACAATAATTATAGGAATGCTCTTTGACTGTTGTAGGGCAGAATAACATAACTGTGAAAGCTTGCTAATTTTTTCTTTATTCCTTCTTATGCCAAACAGAATCAATGCAAGATTTTGAGGGAGGTTTTTTCTCAGATTTTCTCGGGATATGTTCTTATTTCTTCTCCTTTAACAGCCCTTACATTCCTGCATTGTGGTTATCTCATTCTCTACGACAGACATGTCAAACACAAGGCCCGGGGGCCGGATCCGGCCCGCGAAGTGGTTTCATGTGGCCCGCGAAGCCATCCTGGAAACAGTGAGGGAACGGCCCCCACTGCCTTGGCCCTGGCCCAGAGACCCTCCTTCCACTAGAGACCCTCAGATCTGTCCCACTCCTGCCCAGGCCCCCATAGGCACCCTTGATGCGAACGATGTAGAGCTGGCCACGCCCACCCAGTAGGCCATACGCACTCTAGCCACGCCCACCCAGTAGGCCACGCCCACCCTGGCCATACCTACCCGGCCCCCTGAGGGCAACCGCAATGCTGATGCCGCCCTCAATGAAATTGAGTTTGACACCCCTGCTCTACACTAACACAATACAAATTTATTTGGAAGAGAGTTTTTATTGGGGGGGGGGGTATACGGTTGTTTGCTGTAAAAAATACCTTGAAGGCAGCAATAGGTTTTAAATGTAACTGTTGTGAAAACATGAAGTATGAATTTTTTAAAAAACAGTATATGACTTGGTGCAATTTAAAAGATAAAAAAGAAAGAAATGGCTTCTCCTGACAGTGTTTTCCTCTATTGCTTCTAGCAGGTGGGGAGAAAACCTAAAAACGTCTATTTCCCTACTGATTGATTCACCCCAAATGAGTTTTAACTAATTCTTAAATCTAGGATAACGAATAAGTAGCTCCTAATCGACTGAAAGTCAAATTCCTAGCTTCCATTCAACCTTCCTGTTTTGCAAAGCAAGAGGAATTTAATGGCATGGAAGTATTTGAAATTACTTTACACTAAGTTAGTCTATCAAACTAGTAAAAGTCTACTCTAGCAACAGCTGTCATGGTAACTAGCTCAAGGTCTTCCCATGGCTTGTTGCGTGAAAACGACAGACATAAGAATTTCTGCAAAAGTATCTGCTACTGTAACTTAGCCCGGAACTCTCTAAATGTCGGACTTGAAGCAAAAGTTGTAAGTTTTCAAATAAAATAAAATAAAATAAAATGTGTTCATTACTACATCGCTCCTTCTCTAGGGAGCCTGTAGCACTTCATGACAGATTTTTAATTTTGAATAACCCCATTGCATTGCAACATCACCAAACAAAGCCAAAAGAAATACCTACAAAAGTTAAATCAAAGCTCGTTTGTAGAGAAAAGCTCCGCAGATTAAAGTCTCTGATAGCTATCATACCTCCAAGTGCATAGCAGGGAAAAAAACACACATACATGCTCTCTCTCTCTCTCTCTTCCTGCTTTTTCTATATGCAGGGCAATATTTAAATCCAGGACTGTCATTTTCTAAACCACCTTTATAGACCCTGCTCTATCACTTCTTTTGACTCCAGCAAGCAATAAATCCATAAGGGACGTGGTGGCTCAGCGCGTTAAGATGCTGAGCTTGTCAATCAGACGGTCGGCAGTTTGGCAGGTCGAATCCCGAGTGCCGCGTAGCAGAGTGAGCGCGTTACTCATCCCAGCTTCTGCCAACCTAGAAGTTCGAAAGCACATAAAAATGCAAGTAGAAAAACAGGGACCACTACGGTGGGAAGGTAACAGCGTTCCGTGCGCCTTTGGCATCTAGTCATGCCGGCCACATGACCACGGAGCCGTCCTCAGACAAGCGCTGGCTCTTCGGCTTTGAAACGGAGATGAGCACCGGCCCCTAGAGTTGGAAACAACTAGCACGCATGTGCAGGGGAACCTTTACCTTTACTTACCTAAGCAATAAATCTCCTTATTTATTCAATCTGTATACTGATTTGTTTTCTGAGGTTTTCGCGGGTGTTCGTATGTGGATCTCTGGTTATTCGGGTTTTTTCCCGCGTAGAACTAAAGGTGTAGGAGCGACGTTTCGACGGAATCCCATCCGTCATCATCAGGCTGGTGGCTTCTGCTTCCTTCTTCTGGGAAGCCACATGCTTCTCCCAGAAGAAGGAAGCAGAAGCCACCAGCCTGATGATGACGGATGGGATTCCGTCGAAACGTCGCTCCTACACCTTTAGTTCTACGCGGGGAAAAACCCGAATAACCAAAGATCCACACATATATATATATATATATATGTATATATATATGATTCTGGCAGCTCTCAACAATGAAAAACAGGAAGAACAAAAATATTTTTAAAAAGGAGCAAAGATTCAATCACATTAAAACCACTATTAAAAACCCAGATAAGATAATAAGTCAACAGGTGAATTAATTGATGTTTATCCTGCGTGGGAAAAGGTTCTTTTTTCCCGTTTTTCTCACAACCATCCATTGAAGGAAGCCGAATTGAGACAGGAGGACAGGCCCAATGCTCTCCAGTACATTCCATAACAGGATAATTTAAGTCTCCATCATTCTAGTCCAGGGGGATCTCCAAATTTACCAACTTTAAGACTTGGCTAGCTGAGGAATTCTGGGAGCTGAAGTCCACAAGTCTTAAAGTTGCCAAGTTTGGAGGCCACTGTCCTAATCTAAGGGCTTAACCCACTGCCTCTCGATCCCGCAAAAGCATTCAGAAAAATTTCAACTTACTCCACAAAATAGACTTGTCCATTTTCATCTGTCTCCTGTTCCCATCCATACGGTAAGTCTAGAAGGAGAAGGAGCGGTTTCAGTCAGTGCTGGAGTTTAAATCTTTCATCAGTTCAAGGAGAAGGCCTAAATTTCTTTGTTGTTTGGAACAGAGTAGGGTAAACAAACCACAGGGTATTGGAGAGCCAACAAAAACAAGAAATGTTTCCACTCGCTAACAATATAACCACTCCTGCTGTAACTGACATTTTGTTCCGGGTGCACACCAAAACAAGCCATCTGCACAAGGTGTGTAAGTCAAACTGAGTAATCTGCAGCGCGTGAACACATCAAATCATGCAAGATGACCGTGTTTCTATGGTGGCTATCGGAGGAGAGAGGATGCCATAGAAAAGCAATTTGTTTTAGCTTCCAGCTCTCCACCCTCTTGGAAATGCTGGATTCTAAGTAGCTTCTACTCGGATGTTCTACCACTTGTAGATATTTAGCTTGTAGCTATTTAAAGCTAAAATGCATAAAGAGCAACTTCTGAAGTGCTTATGCAGCAGCACAATATTAAAATAAATCAAATCAAATAACTTGTGCTTGGTCATACAAGAATTACTAGCAACGTTTCCCCCCCCCCTTTGTGGAATCCCTCTCCGAGAGAGATGGGTGGTTCAGAAAGGTTAAAAATAAAATAAATTTAACAAGCAAAGTCTGAATACAAACCTCCAGCAACTCTTTTCCGTTTCCCAGATTTTGGATGATCCCATTGAGTTCTCTCCTCCAAATGACTAAAAGAATTGGAAAACATATTTTTTTTTAAAAAAAATGCTTTTTCACAATGAAGGTCCACCAAGATTTGTTCCTGTGTGTATATGAACATTCAAGTCAGTTTTAGACTAATGGCAACTGGCTGGACAAGTCCTTGAAGTTGTCTTGGCAAGGTTTTTTGCAAGTGAATTTATCACTGTCTCATTTCTGGGGCTGAGACAGGAGCTGGCCCAAAGTCAACCAGCTGGCTTTGTGGCTAACGCAGGTCTGAATATTCATGGTATTTTTCCAGCCTGATGCCTTAACCACTATCCCGAACTGGCTTCCTACTGGTATTTCTAGATTACGGTTCATAATTTATTTTCTCATTCTCATGATAGCTCTACTAGTATCTTTTTAGCTTTTGCATCTCATTCCAAGGTTTGGGTGATGGCAGGATAACTACAAACATGTCAAGCCACATTCTCTAGGATATAATTTAGAAAGTTTATCACACTACCTCAAAATAAAGAAATAAAGCACATCATTTTAGACACTACCTTTATATCGCCCTATAAGAGCAATCAATGAGCATTAGCAGAGTATTATTTACACTTTGTTTTTGCATAGTCCCTTGACCCGAGACTCACAGATATATGGATTTCAGACTCAAGATTTCTCAACAACGGTCAGTCTGCCCACTAAATTCCAATGGAGATCTCCAAGTCCTGGGAGGGTGCCAAGAGACAATAAATCTATTATATCATATAAAGTAGCAGCACTGATTCATGTCTTCCCTTCTGGCAACCAATAAATTTGTGGTATTTGGATTTTTAGAGCAAGGGTGTCAATAGGTGTGATGGCCAAACTTTTAGGAACATAAACCCAAATCATATTGATACATGACCCTGTCTTTTTTTTTTTGGGGGGGGGGGGTGAGGGGACCTGTTAGGTCTAGGGGTCAAGGCACTAGGTTAAAAACCAGGAGAGAATGATTTTTAGTCCCACCTTAGACATGAAAGCTGGCTGGGTGATTTTGGGCCAATCAGCCGGAGACTGAGTTTTAAACCCACTGCAGGCACAAAAGCTAGCTGGTCTCCAAACACCAGGAGATGGTGAGTTCTAGCCCCACCATAGGTATGAAAGCCAACTAGGTCAGAGGTCCCCAACCTTTGGGCACCAGGGACCGCTTTTGTGGTGTGAGTTTTTTCTGCGGACTGGAGGGTGTGTGGTTTTGTGTGCTGCCTGCATCCCACGGATGGGGCTTTGCTTTTTTGTGCAGACCGGTTGCTGGCATGCCACTGCCCCGTACTGGTCCACGGGCCGGGGGTTGGGGGCCTCTGAACTAGGTGATATTGGGCCATCCCTCTGTCTCAGCCCAACCTACCTGATTGTTATTGTGGGGAAAATACAGTAGGAGGAGGGAAGAGTATTTATTAAGTACAGGTAGGCCTTGACTTACAACCACATTTGGGCCCCAAATTTCTGTTGCTAAGTGAGATATTTGTTTAGTGAATTTTGCCCCATTTTACAATCTTTCTTGCCACAGTTGTTAAGTGAATCACTGCATCCACTCTGCTTGTCAGAAGATCACAAAACGTTATCACAAAATACCCATCATATGCAACCGTCATAAATATGAGCCAGTTGACAAGAGTACAAATTTTGGATC